>NW_020528870.1:0-38538 GCF_003368295.1 Carassius auratus | reverse complement strand
CTCAAAAGTAAAATGTAAAATGCAGACGATCTCCAGAGAGGCTCCCGTACCTCTCAATTTAATCTCACTGCTGTCCAGAAGCAACATCTGAGCTGTTAAATAGATCTTATTCACGATTTGACAGATCAACAAAATAAAAAATATGTATAAACACATATGCCTTAAGTAGGCTATCTGTATCCTTCAGTACTGTGAGAAGCTATTTTGCCACACTTCCATTCTGATGCAACTGGTCCAAGTCTATCCACTTTATTTCTGCCCAGTTGTGAGTCTCGCTGTAGCCTAACCCATGGTGAGCTAATGACAGGCCACGTATCGACTCGATTAATTGCAGCTGCATAATAACGTATAAGAACTTCCAACAGCGAGGGAGAAACATATACCTGCCTGTGCCAAGTTTCAGCAGAGGCCATTAACTATAGACAGAAAAAGGAAGACGGATGTTTGAGAAAGAAAAATGCATTTTCACAAAACAAAAACCAGGAAAGGTTCTCTGTGGCACTGTCAGTTAATTATGGACATAATGGGTCCATTTCCTACATTGATCAGAGGAACCATCCAAAGTGATCACGGCAAATGAGCCCAGAGCACATCTGAACTAAACACATCTAAACAATGCCACTATAATATCAATTGATGACTAAAATATAAAAAAATATATAAAAAATTGTGACATCAGTTGAGGTTTCAAACATCTTATGAGTAAGAAAGTTGATTTATAAAAAGTACTATAGCACAATATTGTATCAGATTGTAACTCTTTTGAAAAGAAACAGGGGCAAGTCGTCACACTTTTTATTCCAATGACTTGATTTTAATACAATGTCTTTTTTCCCATACATTCTCAGAAGAATAAAAAGACCTGTCATTAGGGTTGTAACTTTTCAAAAGGCAGAGTTTGTACTTTATTTACCCCTAAAGCTGCATTTACTGTAACTTAAAGGTATTACTGTTAGCACAAACACAAGAACGTTGCTATAGCATTATAGTCCTCTATTTACCATGCCACTCTAACAGAAATGAAACTTCCAAACAGTGACTCTCAAGAAATACGAGCACAGCAGTAGAGCATCTCCAGTAATAATCATATAAGGCAGTGAATGACGCAGACCCATTATTCCACTCAAATAGCTAACAAGCTGCACCTGGACCATGAACACAGCCGGTTAGGGGGTTATTCTTTTTATCAGTACTGTTTATCTTTTCTTCCTACTGTCTGTGTTACCCACCACTTTAAAAAGTACTAAATTTCAGTGAGCCATAGTCCAGTAGAGATCTAACATGCTTTATCTTTTTAACATTTGTCATTCATAGGCCACATCTCTGAAAAACAGTCAATTATATCAGCAAAAGAGAAATGCGGGGGATCGTTAGGTGAATCAATCACAGAAAGAAGTGGAGAGAGAAAAGAGAGACAATAAGGGAGAAAATGTCCTGTGTTTGAATTGCCCCAGGGTGGGTTGGGAACAAAGATATAATCAAAACTGACTCAAGTTCTTTCAAGTCAAATGGACAAAAGTGAACCTTTTAGAGCTTGGAATGCTTGGAACAGTGGACCGGATGTGTTAGTGAGGCACAGCTCATGCTTTTCAGGAGGGATTTCAACTCGAATCCCTCAGCACTGGATAATTCAAGCCGAGGACGAAAGAGCGTGTAACCTTTGCAAACACCTGCTACCCCGACTGAATTTCTTTTAAGCAGCAAAATCCCTTTTTGTCCTCTCCCTATTTTCCTGCCCTCCTTCGTCACCTCTGACGCTTAGCTAAGGCTGTCTGGGAGAATTATCAGAGCTTGAGTCAACAGAGACAGCCTGAAATACAGCAGATGAAATTGATTTCCCTGTATTGCTTTACCACGGGAGGTGGAGAGAACATCAGCAGTGGACCATTACTATCATTATCATTAATGAGAACTTCTGAACCTCCACACTTTTAGAATCACTTCCATCTGATGCAAAAGTACACAAATATGGCTAAAAGCAGAAAGGAATTGTTTATAGCTAAAATGTTACATACAAATTTGATATTTAAATAACCTTTATATAGCACTTTCAACAAAACCCATGGCCATCCAAAGCACTTTACAAGTGGCCTCACATTCACCCATTCACACACCGATGGCTGTGGTGTCAGCCATGCAAGGCGCCATCCAGCTCATCGGGAACAGCTGGGGTTAGGCTGTCTTGCTTGGTTAGGTGTCAGGTGGAGCTGGGGATTGAACCACCAACCTTCTGGTTTGTAGACAAACCACTGAGCCACTGCCGCCCTCACAAAGTCCCTCCTTTGGACAAGTGCAGTCCGCTCTGATTGGCCAATTAACCCAGTGCATTGTGATTGGTTGAACACCGCAAGCACTCGTTTGGAAATATAATGCCCCTTTCCATAATTGTGAGCTTTCATCTTTCAAAATAAACATAAAAACAGCTAATAATGCCCTTAGCGCGGTGTGCAAAACTCCACATTTGAACAGTCAATAGCAAATACCTAAACTGATAACACAACCATACTAACAAAGTCAGAATGACCTCCTCTCCTAGGTTCATGAAACGGTTGTCTATAAAAATGCATTGCTGTTCTGTTGTAAAGTAATCTTTAAAAGATTCCTAAATCCATATACTCAGGAGGCCAAATAAAGTGCTTTTGCCTATAATCTCCCTGACATAGCTGCTTCAACATTAACTGCACTTACTGAAACCATGCCTTCTTTCTTTGCGTGAACAGGTGAACATTGCGTGGCATTACACAAATATTTCCACATGTAGAACATATGGGGCGTGACATATGGAGTCTTACTTTGATAAAGAATATTTCTTTGGATTTGAGACTTTAGTCTTTACAACTTTACAGATCTCGTATGCTTGTAACACTCCAAAGAGAAAGGAACAAGATATGACCCTTTAAAAAGCTTGCAGGCAGAAAGAGAGAGAGAGAGAGAGAGAGAGAGATTTCCACATATGACATGCGAGCAAAAAAAAGATATTGTGGCCACAAATTAAGAATTATTTCCCATGAGTTATTCATTTGTGGGCACGTTTTAATCATTCATTTCCTTGTTTTTAGTTAAATCATGGCCATGTCTTGTAATGTGCAGGGCTCCGTATTTATAAACCATATGGACATACAATAGCTCTTTAACAAGCTAGCTAGTTACATAGCTCTTTTTGTAAATGCATATTAACAAGCTCTTTTCCAACTTCAGTGTCTTGATCCACAATAAGGAGTTTTTCTCATGCAACCACTGAGTGAAGAAAGTGTTAATGGCACATTTCTGTCATCTAAATAATGACACTATCAAAATCCAATGTGTCAGTACTCTAGCATGGTGATATTGTTTTCATCTGAATTGTGTTTCAATGGGCGTCATTTTCACCATACTATGAGTGGGAAATTCATTTTACCATAAAAAGACTATGTATAGCAGCTACATTGTTATATTACAAAAATGTTTTATATACACGTTATTGAATAATACTATAGGTTATATGATTAAATGTTATTTTTTACAACATTACATTAGCACAAGCATGATGTGTTAAGAGGGCATCGTCATGATTCACCAGAAAATAGATTGTTGGGTTAAGTATTTACAAATGGAAATATACGCTGAAGCAACTAGACAATAAATGGCACAAGCTTTGGTTGCATTGTGTCAGCTATGACATGGCTGTAAAAAGAGGAGGTTTTCATTCAAATTCTTAACTGAATCATTGTATTGTGGATTGTTTTGTCCTTTTTTGTCTGGTACATTACACTCTGTGAAGGATTAATCATAGCTTTATCAGTCATGACTGACATCATCCTCATTATAATGTTCGTCATCCCAGAGAAGAGAGAAAGAGAGAGACCATCAATGTCAAAAGACACTTAGGAGAGATATAGAATAGAATAATAAATATATAAGTTAGCTGTCTCACTGTCTACTATCTCAACAGGATATTTCAATAGGCTAAACTGAGTTGGAAATGTGTTTTGTTATCACTAAACTCTTTTAAATACCTTGTGTAAAAACCTGACTGACTGAATTAAGTAACTCAATTAAATCTCTTACAGTTACTAGCTGGCCTAACAGCTGGCATGCATGTATTTTTTTCTGACATTACAGGCAGCACCCTCCATGTCCTTATTTGTTCAAAATCTTGCTTCACATTACAGTTAACAGTTAGTCTTAAAACACCCTCTGTGATTGTATTTTCACCAGGACCTGAAGCAGGAATCACTCCATTGATTAATTCATTTTTATCATGCTAAAAGGTCAAACCACTTTAGGAACTTTGTCTGAAAGAACTGAGACTTGAAAATAGTTTATTTGTGTCATTTTTCCGTAAGATCTGGAATAAATAAAGCTGCACAAAGGAGGGTATGAGATGAATATCTATCATAAAAAGTGTAATGTTATTTGGTAGCTCGTAACGCAAACATTTATGCAGTTATCATTTATTATTTCTACCTTTTCCATATTTTGCATTATTCTGTTGTAGAGAAGGTCTTCCACAAAAGTAGCCTAAATAATGCAAACACATATCAGAAATCTGTATTTATGTATAAAAAGGTATGTATTGTTCTCACATGTGTGGGTGGGATAATGCTAGCCAATGAAGACTCTTGACACATATGTTCGTAAACATGAGGCATACTAAATATCTGAGTTAAAAATAATTTTTGGGGGGTAAACAGGAAATATACACACTTTGTGTGTAAATGAATGCTTTGACCAACTTTTTCTACATTTGATGTCATTTCTAGTGAGAAATCAGTATTGTAGTAATTAAATATTCACTTAGTTATCACCAAAACTTACATATACATACATTAAGTGGTGGCACAGGTGAATTGAAATCTCAGTCCTTAATTTTTTTTATTGCATCTACAAGGCATAATCAAATGAATTCAAGTTCAACCAAGTAAAGTTCACGTGAGAAGACTAGTACAAATATGGTAAAAAAAAAATAATAATAATAATTAAAATATTTATCTTTAAGGGGTCATGAACTGCCTTTTTTATTATTTTGCACTGTTCTCTGAGGTTTACTTATAAAGATTTTTACATCATTTTAGACATTTTAGAAGTAATAGGCTATTTTCAGTCCTGTTTTGACTCCCCTCACAAGTTCATTCCGCTCTGTTTGAATAGTCTTGGCAGATTGTTGTCTTTGGAGCATCTTTATCATTTGTTTTCTGCTTAGACCTGCGTTCATCTCTCTCTTTATTTACACTATGTGTGGGAAACAATGGGCAGAGCTAAACAAGCAGTGATGAAGAAGCGGGTGTTGATCTTCTTCTGCGGAGGCAGGGTTTACCTGCTCTATTATGTCATAGAGTGACACTTTCCACAAGCAGTCATTTTGGCAGATTGGCTTCAATATAAGCTGTTTTAAGACTAATGAGAAAGTTTCGAGTTCCGAAACTTACAGGATGTTGTTATAGTATGATGACTTCTTATATGTCAAAAGATCAAGGAAATTTAGATTTCTCATTTCACGAGAATTCTAAAATTTGAATTCTAAGTTCCCCTCTAATTGTGTGTAAAAAAAAAACATCTAAACTTAATTAAGTTCACTTAATATTTATTGAGTGCAAGCTCACAAGGAAAACTCAGCACAAGTCTGAATGCAGACTTGCTTTCTGAGTGACTGAAGAGCCATTGCAACGAAGGCCACTGTGTTGGAAGATAAGAAAAGCTGCTGAAACCTTCACAGTGTGCTACAGCTGCTGTTTCACTGAGCAGTTCTAGTTGGCCTTAAATGCATTGAGAGAATATATTTATGAGCTCCAGTGTGTGCATATCCATATTGCAAATACAGTTTAGCAGCCATTAAAATGAGCAGGCACATTATTGAGACAGAGATCCATTTTTACTGAAACTGAACTAAAAAACACCCTGACACATGAGATTGATCTCAAAATAATTATATTACTTAAGCTTGAAAGCTTCTGATAACAACCACACATACAAAATAAGACTCTTCATTAAGCCTTTTTGTTTTAGTTTTGCTGTTTTTACATCAAATCAAGAATGTCACATATATCTTTTTGGTTTAATTGGGTAGCTGGATTTATCACATTTTCATGTCAGCAGATTTTTGATAGTTAAAACCTGACTTTGACTTTTAATAGCAACTGAATGTACTAGGTAATGCTGTATCCTTTCCTGGAAAGCTACCTGACTGACGAATCCAGTCTTAGTCACAAATGTTTCAGTGCCCTTCAAAACTTAAACGCTTTCAGCCAAGAAGGAGCCTGACTTCTTGCAGTGATACACTTTACAGCTTTTGAGGTTCAAATCAAAAATATAACGTCAATGATGAAAATGTTTATGTTGTTCTGTAGAAGGAGCCAAAGAAATATCCACACATATTTAAAGGATGTGTTTGGCAAGCAGGCATATTTATACTGTCCACCAGTATAACTTACAGCATAAATAAAAAATTGAACCAGCAAAAAATCTATATTTAAAAAAAATTACATAATGAACAATGAAATAAGTTTAACTATTGACTTATATTGTGATATTTTCAATAATTTAAATGAAACAACTAAAACAAATCAAGTTTCTCCTGAAGTGTCTTCTCTACACTTTCAAAAAGAGATAGTGTGTAGTGTATAACAAATTGGGCTCAGATTTATCAAGACACCAAAGTCTGCCATCAAATAACCTCAACATTTGATCAAATCATTATCTGCTTTGTTTCTCTCCATCAGTATATTTAACAGCAACTATTGGACCTCCATTGTTATCTACTTTTTCATTCACTTAACACAGTCGTGGGATAACATTATAATCAAACTATCTACAGGTCATACTATTCATATTTTCATACTTAAGCTGGGAAAGACAATCCTAAACCAAGACGGTGAGAATAAACCATGAATCTAAGGAATTTGTTTGAGTTAAAAATTCTGCCCCGTCCCCTGCTGTTACTCTACCATGAAAATTACACTCATTTGCACTATATGTATTTTAATTATCACCACCATGAATAGAATGAGCCCAAGCTGATTTAAACACCAAGCAGCAACTTAGTTGTGGACACAAAGCAAGACTAAACACATAATGATCAACCCTTGCTCCTCTTTAAAAAGCACGATGAAACAGCTGAGAGCAGATTGTGAAATATGGTGAGGGCTCAAAGTGCCCTTGGAAATTGTTTATTAAGGAGAATGAAGTCATGGTTATGTAATAGCATACAAAGACAAGGGCCTGAAATTGAGGAGATTTACTGTTATGCAGACCTTCAGATTCAATATTCATACAGACTCAAGCTTCAAAGAAAACAAACCAAAGCACTTAGTATGCGAAAGACCTATCCGGAGAGATTCTGATCATTTTAAAATGATGCATCATAGTTTAAAGTAATAACATTAATCTCATCTCTATATTATGCCATGAATCACTTCTTCTTTTTTCTTTTTTTTTTTTGCTAAAAGCTCATAAAAATGCGCTTCACAACTCTTGAAAAACCGAATGCAAGAACATGTCCTACATGAACGACCATAAACAAATGTGTTGCAAATGCTTCTGTCTAGCTCAAAAATAAGTCTATCATGCAAGAACATTTCTCTTATTCATCTCTGTGAGCCACTATCAAACAATTGCCATGCTAAATGTGGCAAGAAGTATCACATTCAGTGAAACGATAAAGTAGCCTATTACTTAGGGTGAAATATAATTATAGCAAGTATAGGATAGCCTAGCTATGTCATTTAGAAACCTGGAAAAACAATACTTGTGTGTGAATCCTAGAGAGCCCTGACGAGTCACCTATAAGGGTCACTGTAAAACCCGACAAGTTAACTTAACTCAAATCGTTTGAGTAAACCGATTGCCTTGACTGTAATACCCGACAAGTAAACTTAACTCAAACGGTTTGAGTAAACAGATATCCTTAAGTTATGTTAACTCAAACCATCTGAGGAAACCGATTGCCTTAAACCGTTTAAGTTGAAAAAACTAACAGTTATGAGTACTCTGAACTTAATTCAGTTGAGTTCACTGAAAGCAGATATACATTGCAATTAAGTGATTAAGTGATTAATTGAGTGATAATTGAGCTTTAGTGATGAACACCTGCTGTTAACAAACAGAATTACTGAAGAAAAGAGAGAAAGGAACTACAGCTGACTTCAGACACAGCCTCACTCAAACCTGACAAGTTATGTTAACTCAAACCGTTTGAGGAAACCGGTTGCCTTAAACCATTTAAGTTGAAAAAACTAACAGTTATTGAGTAATCTGAACTTAATTCAGGTGAGTCCACTGAAAGAAGATGTACATTGTAATTAAGTAATTAAGTGATTAACTAAGTGATAATTATGAATTAGTGATGAACAGCTGCTGTTAACAAACAGAATCACTGAAGAAAAGAGAAACACAAGAACAACTGACTTCAGACACAGCCTTAGATGAAATCAACTGAAATAAAATACATGAAATCTCTCAAGATCTGATTAAACAACCCCACAAACAGCATCAGCAGCTCCACTTATTAATAACCAGACTGACTTTATTTCTGTCAGACGTCTACAGAAGATCTTATTGAGAATGAACTAAGGTTTAGATGTTGATTTATTGTTTCATTTGAAGTAACCATGTTAGAGATCAGCGTTTGCTTTAGTTGGGCTCTTGACCCTAGACTTCTGTCTTAGTCTTTTCTCTGGCTGTTATAACCATGTGTTTCTAAAACATGTTTGTTGTAACTCAAAAGCCCAGAAGAAATGCCGTCAGGTGTTAACCTGTACCTAGGTGTAGGTTGTTGTACTTTATATGGGTGATGATAATTATTCATTATTATTCACAGGTATTGATCTGTACGGAGTCTAATCTCTGATGAAACAAATGTGTAATTAGTGAAGTGGACCTAATAAAAATGACGCTAAGAGCCAGTGATTCTGTGATAATCAGTTAATATAAACATAACTTCATAAACATTTTGTACACATACATTTTTCTTCTATGCCAGTAACTGGTCAAACACAGACATCAATTATCAGAATATGAACCTCTACAATGGTGACAAAAAAAAAAAACATGCTGCAATGCATGCTGGGTACTATTGTAGTAGAAAACTCATTCATGGCTCCCAGCATGCTCTGCAGCATTTTTTTTTTCATTTAATGGTCACCATTGTTGAGGTTCATATTCTGATTATTAATGTCTGTGTGTGACAAGTTGACACCATAGAAGAGCACACTGTTTGAGAAGTCTTTGTATTAACTGATTATTACAGGACCACTTTCTCTTAGAATCACTTTTACTATAATCAATCAAATTACACAACGCCTATTTCATCAGAGATTAGACTTCATACAGTTCAATAATTGATGATTATCATCACCAATATAAAGTATACCAACCTACACATAGGTACAGGTTAACACCTGATGGCATTTCTTCTGGGCTTTTGAATTACAACAAATGTGTTTTAGAAACACATGGTTACAACAGCCAGAGAAAAGACTAAGACAGAAGTCAAGGGTCAAGAGCCCAACTAAAGCAAACACTGATCTCTAACATGGTTACTTCAAATGAAACAATAAATCAACATCTAAACCTTAGTTCATTCTCAATAAGATCTTCTGTAGACGTCTGACAGAAATAAAGTCAGTCTGGTTATTAATAAGTGGAGCTGCTGATGCTGTTTGTGGGGTTGTTTAATCAGATCTTGAGAGATTTCATGTATTTTATTTCAGTTGATTTCATCTAAGTCTGTGTCTGAAGTCAGTTGTAGTAGTTCTTGTGTTTCTCTTTTCTTCAGTGATTCTGTTGGTTAACAGCAGCTGTTCATCACTAATTCTCAATCAGCACTTAGTTAATCACTTAATTACTTGATTGCAAAGTTTAAAAACTTACAGGGTTTAAATCAAGGCAATCTGTTTACTCAAACGGTTTGAGTTAAGTTAACTTGTCGGGTTTTACAGTGTATGCTAAATGGCCTTTTTCACTGGGATGGCTTTGCCCAGTTTGAAAACGAGACTCCATACTCTTTAAATGCTGGTGCTGAAGACCTGAGGAGCATTTGAATGAAACAGCTCTGAATTTAATCAAGCTGTATGTAAAGGACAGAGCGGAGACTTTTTACATTAGAACAGATGGAGAGAAAGAGCTCAAAATCAGTGGCTAATTATGCTGAAAAGATGCTTTAATCAATGACTTACTGAACTCTGTGAATTGTAGCCTTGCTCATGAATAGGAAAATGCCTATTTTACCACAAGAGTACTCTGAAATTTCTATTGCAGCCACCAAATTATAATAAAAGTCTTCTTAATGTGAAAAGAAAGCCGCTGAGTGATGGGTACAGTACAGTCCTCTAAATCAAATACATTCTCTCTCATCTTTTATCACATTTAAAATATCTTCTTTAGAGCACCAACTGCAAGATACATTTGAAAGACTAGTGAGTTGTTGTTGTTTTTTTCATAATAAACAACAGATGCCCCTGTGGGATATTAATTAATTATAACGTGTCTTAACAAGATTTCTGAGGTTGCGCAAAAGTTGTTGTCAACAAGGTCATGCCTTCTCAGTCACGTGAAGAAGTAAAATTCTTAGGGTACAAATGGATGATGCACGAAAGCAAAAAAACCTTAATTAAAACTTTAGAGGAATACAAGAATGAACTTGAATTTCAACCTTCATCTCCATGACAACAAACAAAAAATCCACACCATATACATGAATAAGAGAGCAGTTAACACTGCTTCATACTCTGTGCACTAAGGAATCTGGATCAAAGCACAAGTGTGATGTATTCACTCAGACGTGATTCACATGTGCACTACAAACAGGATAAATGGACTGGGACTTCAATAAACATTCTGAAGCCTTTTGCATGTCTAGCACAAGCCTCTTTATCTCATGTTCCATGCACATGCAGTGAGGAGATCTGGTGATACTGTAGATATTTTATTAACAACTGTAGTTGTCTGAGTTGTCCTTGGTGAAGTCAGATTAATCTTGGGAATTTCGAAGCTGATATGTATACACAGTGGGTATATAATAGAATCAACCTTTTAAAATAAACACATTTTGAGATGCTACCAAGGCCTACAGCAAATCTGAAGCAGGAATTTATGACACATAGTGGTCATTGTGTGCATGTGATAACAATATCACAAATTCTCCACAAAAGTGGGTTTTATGGGAGGGTTGCAAGAAAAAAGTCCTCAAGAAAGGCCACATGCAGTCAAAACTGAGCTTTGCCAAAACACACTTTTTAGATTCTGAGGCAGATTAGACAAAAATTGAATTATTTGGCCTTGACAACAAATGAAATGTCTGGTTTAAACAGCTCACCATGCAAATAACAGCATTCCTCCAGTAAAGCATGGATACAGTAATCCTGTTATGGGGGTGTTTCTCTGGAGCAGGGACTGGAGCACTTGGCAGGGTAGAAGGAAAACTGGATGGGGCAAAATACCTTCAAATTCTCAAGGAAAATCTTCCCTCTACCAGAAAGTTGTCAATGGGAATAAGATTTACCTTCCAACATGAAAATGACCCAAAGCACACAGCAGATCTAACCACAAGGTGAATGTCCTTGCATGGCCTAGTCAGAGTCCAGACTGAAACCCCATTGAAAATCTGTGGAATGACTTGAAGACTGGAGTCCACAAATGGTCACCATCAAATTTAACAGAACTTGAGCAGTTCTGAAAAGAGTGGGCAAATATTGAAAAGTATAGATGGGTAAAGTTAGTAAAGACAAATCACAAGGTGGTTTACCAAAATACTGACACAAAGGGGTGATCCTTTTTCCAACTCAGTGATTCTGTTATATGTATAATTTTTTTTCTGACATGTTGGTGTTCATCTTTCACTTGGATGTTATAAGTTGCATTGAGTCAATTCAGCTAGATAAAACAAAAACTATTGCTGCATCCGAAAACTTTGGCAGCTGCCTTGCTGCTGTATGAAACAATGACTTTGCAGGCAGTGTTTTTGCATGAACTGATTTCAGAGAGGCTCCTGAGCCTGCATAATATACATTTACACACAAACTGACCACCGACTTTTAGACGCCAATTTTTTTTTAGCTCAACTGTCATGGAATGGAATGCACAGGATTGTGGGATATCATAGGCAGGGAAGGATATAACTACAGGTTCTTCTAAAAAAAATTAGCATATTGTGATAAAAGTTCATTATTTTCCATAAATGTAATGATAAAAATTAAACTTTCATATATTTTAGATTCATTGTACACCAACTGAAATATTTCAGGTCTTTTATTGTTTTAATACTGATGATTTTGGCATACAGCTCATGAAAACCCCAAATTCCTATCTCAAAAAATTAGCATATCATGAAAAGGTTCTCTAAACGAGCTATTAACATAATCATCTGAATCAACTAATTAACTCCAAACACCTGCAAAAGATTCCTGAGGCTTTTAAAAACTCCCAGCCTAGTTCATTACTCAAAACCACAATCATGGGTAAGACTGCTGACCTGACTGCTGTCCAGAAGGCCATCACTGACACCCTCAAGCGAGAGGGTAAGAAAGAAAGAAATGGAGGAAGACTGGGGAGAAGAAATGCCAAAATGCCTGAAGTCCAGTGTCAAGTACCCACAGTCAGTGATGGTCTGGGGTGTCATGTCAGCTGCTGGTGTTGGTTCACTGTGTTTCATCAAGGGCAGGGTCAATGCAGCTAGCTATCAGGAGATTTTGGAGCACTTCATGCTTCCATCCGCTGAAAAGCTTTATGGAGATGAAGATTTCGTTTGTCAGCATGACCTGGCACCTGCTCACAGTGCCAAAACCACTGGTAAATGGTTTACTGACCATGGTATTACTGTGCTCAATTGGCCTGCCAACTCTCCTGACCTGAACCCCATAAAGAATCTGTGGGTTATTGTGAAGAGAAAGTTGAGAGACGCAAGACCCAACACTCTGGATGAGCTTAAGGCCGCTATCGAAGCATCCTGGGCCTCCATAACACCTCAGCAGTGCCACAGGCTGATTGCCTCCATGCCACGCCACACTGAAGCAGTCATTTCTGCAAAAGAATTCCCGACCAAGTATTGAGTGCATAACTGAACATAATTATTTGAAGGTTTACTTTTTTTGTATTAAAAACACTTTTCTTTTATTGGTCGGATTAAATATTCTAATTATTTGAGATAGGAATTTTGGGTTTTCATGAGCTGTATGCCAAAATCATCAGAATTAAAACAATAAAAGACTTGAAATATTTCAGTTGGTGTGCAATGAATCTAAAATATATGAAAGTTAAATTTGTATCATTACATTATGGAAAATAATGAACTTTTATCACAATATGCTAATTTTTTTAGAAGAACCTGTATGCTGCCTTCAAAATTCATCAGAAAAAGGTACCTCTGGAGACATGAAGGAAAGCAGAATTTGGATTTGAATGTGCCTTGATGCCTTCCTGCCTTGGAATGCTGCCTCCGAAGGCAGCATTTTAGAATTTTTCGGATGTAGCCTGTCTGTCTTCATTTCAGGTTGCAAAGCAACAAAATGTGATTATTTTGAAGGGAGGTGATTCTTTTCTGTACTCACTATGGGTCTCATTCATGAAACACGAGCAGAACGAATTTTTGTGTAAATCACGTGTAAAGTGGTTTTAGCGTAAATTTTCGGATTCATTAAAATGTTCGTATTTTCCAAATGTTAGTTGGTACGAAAGAAATCTACACCTGCTTCCAGCCACGCGTAAATAGTGCATTTAACGTCTGAACGTTTTGCTCATTAATACGGCTACATTTTAATTCACCTTAATCGGGTACATATTTACATAGCATTTTGAAAAAATATTATATATATTAATTACATTAATATTATGAGAGCCAGTAATAGGATCTGTAATATGCTGCCAAACTTCCTTTTTTAGGACCTGATACGCCACTAGTACGCTTGAAAATAAAATGTGGCGTTTTGAATGAACTTCTGATAATAAAACTTCAATTTCTGCAGCTGAGAAATGTTTCTTTTTCAGTCGCTTTTGAGAAGACATGTTGAAATCCTTCGTTTGGTGTCATAATATGATGCTCATATATAGTTGTCAGTCGGATTTAATAGGCGGGATTTATGGTAATTGAGAGTGAGCGTGCACGCGCGTCCCATTTACGACTGATTGGAATTCATTAACACATTTCACTATCACATCTGACGTTTATGAAGTTTTTGTGAATCAGGAGAAGAGTTTTCGGGAAGTTCTCTTTGCGCACAAATCACTCAGATATTTACTCGTATATTTACGAATGTTTCATGAATGAGACCCTATATGTATGTATGTATATATGTCTACTTGTTTTCTGTCAATTACCACAGGTTTTGTATTTATTTTTGGAACTTGAGTTTATGCTCCTATGTTTATGAGTGAAAAAAGCATAAGCTAAGATTCCTTGAGGCAGACGATCAGTCAGTTCCAAAACTAACTACAAAATCTCAGTCAACTAAAAGAAAACATGTTAACAAAAAGATCAAATCTACTGAGCCCTGCACATGACATGCAAGAAAAAATAAATAAATTGTGCATACAATTTACTAATTCGTCCCCTCACTGTACTAAAATTTGCACACAATTACTATTGCGTTCCCTCGATTTACTATTGCGTTCCCTCGATTTGCTAAATGGTGCAAATTGACTAAATCTTACTGACTTTGTTCACACAGTATTTAACAACTTGCCAAAGAAAAAAATGACTAGCCTTTAAAAAATTGCTGTTAAATCTCATATTATGTTATATTTTCATCAAATCTTACGTGTTTGTGTCTGTGCATGTATGTATATGTATATGTATATGTATGTATAACAATATCGTATCGTTAATAAAGAAAATCATTATATAACATGTTACCAGAGAAATCATTGCTGGATTTGTAAAGGCTAAAAAACACTGGTTTACAACCATATGAATTATATTCCCATTCAAGTGCACTGCAATGAAGATTGCATCTTTTTTTCCAGTAACTGTTTAAGTAATAAATAATGCAGTGATAACTGAATGGGGAAAGCCATTTGTTAGTCCTGTTACTTTGAATGTCTGCTGTGGCAGTTCTGTAGTTTTTCAAGCAGCACTACATAATGCACCTGGATATCGACAGCACTGCCTGGGGTGCTGACTCTAAAAATGGGGATATCTGTTATCTACTTTGCAACAGAGAACCTCAATTGACTAACACCTTGTTCCGTGACCAAGAATCAATGTGCATTGAGAGGCCCTTGCTAATGTTATCTAGAAATGAACAATGACTGAACTGTGGTCAGTGACAGGTGCAGCTCTTATTCTTTCAAAGTGCACTTAAAAGGGTTAGGTTTACAATTATTCATGTATTTTTGAACAGTTAATGAACAGTTTCTTACTGGAGGAACTCGTTATATCTTTAAATAACTTGTTTGATTCAATAGATTTTATACAACGTTAAGTGATAGGCTAATGATAAATGGCCTCAGTTGCAAAGAATAAATGCTTTATGTCCTCAATCTTTGATATGTCGCATTACTTGTTACATTTAGCCTATATACATCCCAGCAGGATCTAGCGACTTGTGCCAGTTTCTGGTAGTGTGTGAACTGTGTGAAGCTGGTTTCACATCTAATGATCTAGAACAAAATTAAAGGTCCCCTGAAGTGCCTTGAAACATCCAGCATTATTCTAGGCAGTGACGTAATTTCAACTGAAACAGGAAAAGAGGGCGGGACATATCTAGCAGCCCCACCCCCTTTTTAAAATAGCCAATATTATTTTGTTTATATCTGACTGGAGCCAAAGTCTAGTTCAGACTCTGTGTCCTGCCGCAGTTCGCGTGAAACAACGTGAAACCAGACCTAATTTTTCACAAATTGAAAGCTTATTTACAATGTCTGAATCGTTCCCTATTACTTATATTGTGCACTACGAGCCATTCACTGTACAGGAGATACTATACTGTGAACAAAAGACCGATCTAAGCCGGCACTACAGCATCTTATTATAGTGTAGGGGGTAGGCGCTTTGGATTCTAGAGAGCATATGATTAGTCAGAAGATTTGATGAGAAGATGAAGTATGATGTGACGTCACAAAAAAAACTGGCGGAAGTGACAAACGCAAGCATTGAATGCTTATATCTTCTAAATGCGAATTTTGTCACTGTATTGGAGCAAACTGTCTTATAGATAACCTTAAGACTAACATGTTGATGTTACACCCAAAACATTTTTTATTTTGATTTCATGGGGATAAGTGAATACTTTATGGACATAGGCTACACCTTATAACCGCTCTGACACAAATTTTATTTATCCTCGAAAAGGATATTTTAGGCAATGATAAGTAGGCATGTCTCCAGAATTCTAAGTAGATGGGATGTTTAACATACAGCATACAACACACTAGCAGTCCGCTTCTCGAACAAATTACTCATGTGAAGTGATTCTTTTTAGTGAACCGATTCTCACGAGTGCCTTTCAAGAAAGAATGAATTTTTGAATGAATGAATGAGTAAATGAATGGCCTTACAGATTCGACTATTTAACTGATTCTCGCTTATGAAACATCATTTACCAAATGACAAGTAATTGATTTCGAATTGCTATTAATTGTGATACGTTGTAAGTAGCTAAGACTCTTGACACTTATAGCAACACAATGTAAATGTTGGTGCTCTAGCGGTTAATAAACAGAACTGCACGCATCTCGCAGAAGAACATTCTAACCGGAGCTACTTCTCCAAATTTATGTCTATGGCGATTCAGGCAGGTATGTGTTACTCCGCTGCGGTGATCACCTGAACAGGCTACAATAGTCCAAAAATAATCACTTATTATAAATGTACCGTACTGATTTGGCATGAGACAAAAAGGCGGTTTGGTAGATGCATTTATGATGTACTTTCTCATTATATAGCCTACATTTAGCAAATTTTGAACACAGAAAAGGTTACATAGTGCTGCTTTAAGTCAGTGGTTACTTGGTATCAACATATGACAATGAACAGTTAAATATAGGCCTACACATTATACTTTATTGTGTGTCATTTTATGAAAAAAAAATGAATTGGTCAAATTACCAAATTTTTGTTTAAATTAGTGTTGTTATTTAATAGGGTCAGTATGCAGCCTCTGTGAAAAGTAAAAAGTACACTTCAAGTATAGAGCCATATAACCAAAGTAAATATATTTCTAATGTTCTGTTATCTTTTCTATTTAAATTATGCTCATAAACCATAACTGAATTCATAAAAAAGTCTTTGAGGGCCGTGCAAAATAATTTCAATTTCACTTTGATTTGATAAATGACTCAACATTGGTAAAGCACGTCGATTTACTACAAATAGCCTAACATTTATGACAAATAAATAAATAAATAAACTGATCAACAATGAAAGAAGTTACGCACAATCTACTGTAACCAAAAACCGTCTGTAAGCACTGCAATTAGTCTATACATCTTGAGTGGATAGCAATGTTTAACATCGACATCAATGTAATTTCTCTGTGCAATAAAGAAGATTAATAAAAACATAAGCTTACCAGCATCAGATACACGGAGCGCAGCTACAAGTGCTTTGAGCTCCATCACCGCAATAGCGCGCAGGAACGCGGAGTTTCCTTCACTATTCATCACATTCATCTTTTCCATTTCTGTCGTGCCCGTATTCTGAAAATATGTTTCTGTTAAGCGCGCAAGTAGGCTACATCTGTCTTTCTCGTGCGCGCGCTCTCTGATACAGCACAAAAATGGTTAATGCACGGGAGAGATTGCGGGTACTGAACACAAATACCCAGTTTCAAACTGGGTACGACAGGTTAGATCACCAGAGGGGGGCCGAGAGTCACTGTCACGGTAATTAGGAAACATAAATTATTTAATGTGTCACATTATGGTTATAACACAATGATTGTAGGGTCCGCAGCTCGGTTCATGGCTATTATTGAAAGGACTGTTTAATCTGGATATAATAGTTTTGGGTAAGTGGCGCGTGAAATTTCATGCATGCATTATTAAATTCAAATAGGCTCTTTAATGAGTTTCAATCATATTGAGGAATATTTTCTTCGTTTTTATTAATTTTGCCAATATTTCCACATTTATCTGTTCCAAATGTCTGCATTTATGTAAATTCAGGGTTTCAATATAGTGCAAAAGATTCTGTGTATCTGTATATACAACTGTAATTTAAATGGTTATTCATTTTAATTCAATGTTTTCTGTAGATCAAACGCTTTTTCCTCAATAGATTTCTCCTTTCGAGTCTCCTTTATGACATAACAGTTAATTATTAAGGATTGTGGCCCAAACTTAACCTTTTTCTTGAAACATATGCTTAAAAATTGTTATATAAATAAATTATAGCTTTTAATTGCATGGGAAATCTTTCTTTCCATTTAAACATTTGTCTGCTTTAGTCATTATGTTTTAATAAGTGGTGCATTGAATGGTTTATTTTAAAGGTGGTTCACCAAAAAAGGAAAATTTGTTAATAATTAACTCACTCTCAGGCCATCCAAGATGAGTTTGTTTTTTCTCCAGAACAAATTTGGAGAAATTTATTACATTACATCACATTGCTCAACAATGGATCCTCTTGCAGTAAATGGGTCCCATCAGAATGAGAGTCGAAACAACAGTTAATAACGTTACAATATTCCAAATAATACACACCTCTCCATCAAATAACATCTTGTGAAGTGAAAAGCATGCATGTTCGTAAGAAACAACTCCGTCAGTTACAATATTTTAAATTGAAAATTGTTGCTTCTAAAAAAAAGTCCTCAATCCATAATATTGCTTTCTCCAGTGAAAAAAGTCTTGTCAATCAAAAGAGAAATATGCATGGATAAAGTATTGTTTTTAAACAGTCCGAAACAGTAATGTCAGTGGATTTTTGATTCACTGGAGGAAGCATTATTATAGATTATGGATTGGTATTTTGGCAAGAAGTTTAAAGTTAAATTGCTTTAATTATAGATTTGGCTTCTTACAAACATGCAGCTTTTCACTTCACAAGCAACTAATTGATGGACTGGAGTCATGGATTATTTGTGGATTACTGTGATCTTTCAGCTGTTTTCATTCTGATGGCACGCATGCACAGTAGAGGCTCTATTAGTGAACAAGTGAAGTCGTGGCCTAATGGTTAGAGGGTTGGACTCCCAATCGAAGGGTTGTGAGTTCTAGTCTCGGGCCGGATGGAATTGTTGGTGGGGGTAGTGTATGAACAGCTCTCTCTCCACCTTCAATACCACGACTTAGGTGCCCTTGAGCAAGGCATTGAACCCCCAACTGCTCCCCGGGCGCCGCAGCATAAATGGCTGCCCACTGCTCCGTGTGTGCTCACAGTGTGTGTGTGTGTGTGTGTGTGTGTGTTCACTGCTCTGTGTGTGTGCATTTCGGATGGGTTAAATGCAGAGCACAAATTCTGAGTATGGGTCACCATACTTGGCTGAATGTCACTTCACTTTCACTTTTTCACTTTCACTTAATGCTACATTTCTCCAAATCTGTTCGAATGAAGAAACAAACTCATCTACAATTTGAATGACCTGGGTGTGAGTAGTGGGTTTCAGCAGATTTTTTATATTCGAATGAAGTATTCCTTTAATTATTTATTGGAGAAACAAAATCACAAACCAATTATCATGTTTAATAGGCTTTTTGTCTATCTTTTGCTTCAAGAACCAACCTCACACTATAGCTCTGGGCAATTCTGAAGCAAGAGAAAATACAGATGTGCCTTCTTTACAACAAAAAATAAAACCTTGTTCTTTGCTCCAGGTAAGATCATACAGCTGTGCTACTCGCTTTACTTCTACTCCACACAGCTCACATCCTCTAGTCTGGAACACCACAAACACTGACAAGGTGTGAATGACAGTAAGCTATTCTTGCCTAACTGTTGAATACATTCCACAATACACCATGAATAAACAACAACGATAAAAAGTATTTATTATTATACACAGAAAAATGTAATAATAATTGCTCACACCAGAGCTAGTATTGACCTTGTTTTGAACTCAGTGAACTAAAAGGCTTTCTTTTCCATGTTTCAAGTATGAAAGTAACATGATATTTTATGCAATACCATTAGTAAACACTAGATGTCAAACACGGTCAAAGATAAAACACACGTTATTTACGGAAGTATCGCGAGTTTCTCTCAGACGTGAACTTCCTGGAACAGTTGTTTGGATAATGGCGGACCGTCAAATGTAGCCAACCGCTGTCCTAACTCATCATTAAAGCCGGGAAACATACACTAAAAGGAGGATAGCGGATACAATAAACTTTTAGGTAGGTAGTAGCCAATTATATTCTGACCTGAACGCTTTACGAAAGACAACTGGGTCACAGAAATGCAAAAAAGTTTGTTAGCGAGCTTTTAGGGTTTAGCCGGTTAGCAGCAGCTGTTAGCATTAACTTTCGCCAGAAGATTTAAACACATAGTCCACACATTTCGTTTAAATATAGTGAAATTGTCTAAGGTACGATATTATTGGTTCAAGCTAGACCTCTAGTCGGTTGTTTGGTTGGTTTTGTTCGCTGTTGGATTTCTATTTGTGTATTAGTTGTATTTCTGTGGTTTACACTTATTTTACATCAGCTGTATTTATTTTTATGCGAGTGTTATAGCTATGTCTTTTGAGTGTCTTATGTGTTTTGTTTTTGTTTGCTTGCTAGAGTATTGTAATTCTAATTCTGCATTAATACATGTGTATCTAATGCTAATGTTGCTCTTTAACTAAATTGTGTTTTATGATTTAATTTCCTTTTATATTAACTTATGTTTTATGCCTATTTCCTTAACTCTAGAAAAGTAGAGTGTAACTTATATATATTAACGCGGCCAGACTCTATTTGAGATTTTATCTTGAACATGGTTACGTCAGATGATCTCTCAGCTGATGCTGCTGATCTGTCATATTTCCTTTTACTTGTAATTCAGAGTGATGCTTGTGAGTAGTTGTTGGAGGGCTTATCAGTTGCTGTGTTTATTCCAGTATCTAATATTAGCACAGAATTTAAGACGAGTGCTGGTGTCAGGTTGATTTGCATAATGAAGTATTAAACTAACAGTTTATAAATCAAGACTTTGAACTTTCACTCTTTAATCACCTTTTTCATTGGGTCTCGGTGCAGGTAGAGGTGACAGAATCGCCAGCTGTCCGATGTGTCCAGCAATCAGGAAGACAAGGTGGACTGATGTCTCTCTGAATAAAGCTGCTGGAAAGTGAGTCCTGGGACATTATACATTACGCATGAATGTGTAACATTTACATCTTGCTTGTTAGTCATATTATTCAGTATTGTTTTAATGAGAGCAGTCATTATTAACTGGAACTGTAATCTCATAACTGTACAGTGCTTTGTATACTAGGTTAGATTAAGTTTCAGTTCCCAAAATGTGTTATGAAATTTAAAACGATGAGTAACTGGAGAGAGCGAGAGAGAGAGAGAGAGTGTGTGTATGAAGATGGCTGGTCTTTTATGGGTAAATCAAAGGATATTTTGTGCTTTTCTTGGCAGTTGCTTTGCCATTTCAAACTTTGAAACATATAAAGCTTTGATTCTTTTGCTGTGCTTATTTTGTTTGTTTTTAACCAGTGTTAAAATAGTTCAAATATAATTGGATCAGATTGTCGTTATGTCAGTAACTTCAGTCTAAAACACTTTGTTTATGTACTATTGTTCTGTTTGTACTTCTACGGTTTTATTAACAGGTGAGTGTCACAGGTAGCCTCATTATTTCTAATCAAAGTCCCTGGCAACCTCTCACACACAGATCGTGTCTTTATTATTGGAAAATTAGTTTAACTGAATAGACTGTCATTGATAATCTTCGTCACTTCGTCACAAGGTTTTTTTTGTCATGAGCAAAACATTTTTTCAATAAAATAATTTTTATTTTATTTTTCTTGCTGGATTCTGTGTTATTAGTTGGTATTCTTCTTCCCTCAATGTTGTGCCAAACCTGTTTAGCAGGCTTTCTTCCTTGGAACACAAAAGTAGAAGTGAGGCAGAATGAGTCTGTTACTTTTCTTTTTTTATATATATATATATATATATGGAAAAAAGAAACACTAAAATTGAAATTCTCACTAAGGCTGTGTGTAATTTTACACTTAACATCTCTTTTTGTGCTGTACAAAAGGAAGTTTGGGTCAACATGAGGGAGAGTAAATGAAGACCGCGTTGAGTCTTTTCGAAACTAAAAGTATTATTTTCTTATTGGTAGCTAAAAGCATCACATTGGCCAAGAATATATATAGACTGTTTTGCTTAAATCCTGACTCGTTCTTACAAATTTTAGAATAAGGAAAAGTATAAGACTTGGACTTGGTTGTATACATTGGTTGTTGATTGGACTTTGGAGATGTGGCCACTCAAAAGACTAAATGATTAGAGAAGTCTGTTGTTTTTTTTACTGAACATCCAGTTATGTTTTGATTGAACACTACAAATTAAAAAAAAACAAAACATTTAAATAAATAGATGAATTGTTCATAAGGACAATTATTTGCATTTAGATTGATAAGGTGAATTTCATGGTTTTCCTCATTCCAGACACGTTTGGTATCTCTGTTACCTCATTCACTGCTTTCAGAAAAGCAGCAGAACATGTTTATTTGATTCTTCACCTCTGCTTTCCAGCATAGGTCTGAAATCAATGAAGTATGCACACAAGCCTCTAAGATATGTCTTGTGCATGCATTATTATTAAGTAATTTCAATATAATTTAAGTTTCTGAGCTGGGAGTGATTTCATTGTCCCTTTGGAATACTTTGTGCATTTTTCACAGAGTTTTTTTTTATGTATAATAGACCGTTGAATCTTTTCACTCTGGGGACTTAAAAAGACAGGATGTGATAACTTGGAATAAGATTTGTGATTTGTGATTTGAGTGACGTGAAGCTCAGAGACTGAGATGTCATATGTTTGGCCTCCAGCCAATCAAACAAATTGTACACTATTGCTAATGACCCACACTTTGATGGAACTCCTGAATTCTGTATGCTTCAATTAATCTATCTTTGTAACTATCAGTTAAATTTACGGTTTGGCCAAATTTATGTTCTACTTTTGTGTCATGTGCTTTAGTTCCTCTTAGGATCATAATCTAAGCGTTAAGCCATTGCCAGAGAAAACAATGTTTGACAGCAGATGTTGACAAGATGATTGCTTCTCTTACATTGTTTGCATGTTTTTCCCCTCTCCTCTCAGGTTGGCATAGCGATGTGTAGTCGCTTGCGAAGTGAGGCGGGGCCACTAGCTTCTGTCTCTTCCGAGGCTGCTCTTGTTGGGCAAGACAACAGGAGAGGTTTGTCCAGCTGTCACCCTATACTTCGAATTATCATGAGCATGTTTGCTTGATTACTTATGTTAATGTTTATCTCTCAGCAGAGATATCTCATGCCTGGAATTGTCTAAATCAGACCAAAGCTGCCGTGAGTATTTCTTAACATGCGTTTCAAGTTCTGGTTATGATGCCGCAACAGATACCTGTTACATACAGATGTTGTCATTTGTGATTTAAATAGTTCGAAAGAAGTCCAATTATAAGAGATCAGAAAGTAAGATTCAGAGGTATACTCTGTAGGTTTAGTATTTGTAGCATTATCCTCATGAGTGCAGAGATCTGTTGACTCAATGGCTAATTGTGGTTTTGTCTCAGTTGCGACACATTGAGAATCGTCTGGAGGCAGCGCCAGGCACTGGAGTGCTTCTGGACTCGGTGCTAGACACAAAGAAAGCATCTGTGAGTGGCAGACGGAAAATAAGCCGCAGAGGTGAGACAGACACATCCTCTGTAACATACAAAGGCAATCCATTAGAGACTATTGTACATCCCTAAAGCAGGTGTTTTTAATGTCACATTATATAGTATTGTACCAGGTCGCTATGAAACACACACTGGAATGTTTTAAATTGAATATCTTTTTTTAACTTGTCAAAACAGGGATTTTTATGTTAATTTAATAGCAGCTTTGTGAGTTTTGAGTGATTCATAAAAAAAACAAAAACAAACTGATATTTGCATCGTTTGGGAATTGGACTACACTCGTCACACAAGTTTGTTTTTGAGCGCAGCCAGTGAAGGTGACGCAACAAAGTTTACAGTAATGTTCCTCATTTTTCTACAGGTATTCAATGTAAGGATTCAGTTAGTGTGTGTGTGTTTGTGTGTGTGTGTGTTCTTACTGTATATATTTTACTGATCTTTGTAAAGCTGCTTTGACAACCAATATTGTATAAAGCGCTATACAAATAAAGTATTTGACTTTATTTGAGATAAATTGAGATATATATATATATATATATATATATATATATATATATATATATATATATATATATATATATATATATAGCTATATATATATATATAGCTTCTTTTCAAAAGTGTGTTTATTGCACCAAAAATATAGAAAACAACATTAATATTCTGAAATATTATTGTAACAGTTAATTTAAGATATTGGATTTCTGTTTTAATATACTTCAAAATATAATTTCTTCCAATGATCAAAGCTACATTTTTACCATCATTACTCCAGTCTTCAGTGTCGCTTGAACATTGAGATCATTCTAATATGCTGATTTATTATCAGTGTTGGAAACAGATGTGATGCTTGATGTTTCTTGTAACCTGTGATACTTTTTTCAGGATTTTTACCTGAATAAAAAATGAAAAAGAACATCATTTATTTAAAATAGGAATCTTTTCTATCAATATGAGTCTTTACAATTACTTTTTAATCAAATTGACGCATCCTTGCTGAATAAAAGTAGAGAAAAGACTAAAAAAAAAAAAAAAAAAAAAAACCTTTTGAAAGACTGTTTGTGTGTGTATACATATATATATAAAAATGGTACAACATTCTTCAGAGTTCTGGCACTTCCTTTGTTAACATGTCTTCTATGTATTTACTACAGATGGGCATCATGTGGAGGAAAGTGGGACGAAGTCTAGAACACGGAGTCGACACAGTCCCGACAAAAGTTCCCGCAGTCCCTTGAGGAATAGCACTCTGGACAGTAACGCCAGGAAGCCCAGTGCAGTGGAGTTCAGAGAACCACTTGTTTCATACAGGTAAAAGCTGCAAAAAATTAATGGGTTAAAGCTGAAGTGTGTATTTGCAACCTTATATGATTGCAACAATTGCAACTATAATGATTGTTGTTTCTTGGAAATCCTTCAATGCTCCTCACATTAAACTGGCCTTTTATTTATAAACTGACGCTGTTTTTCTTATTCATTATAGGGAAGAATCACCACTGCCAGTGTCCCAGACCCACTCTGAACCAGAACCCCATTCGTTACAGACAGAGTTGGGTGTCCCTCAGCCTAACTTTGCTCTAAGCGAGCTGGTCTATCAGCGTGACACCCGAGACATGCAGACTGCAGACCTGGACAGCTCACGCTCCTCAGCTGTTGACAGCACATCTGTACGCTACCTCAATGACCCGTCTGCTCTCAATGCTCTTGACCAACCTGACCAAGCCCCACAAGGGTCAGAGGTCAACCCCAGAACACACTTACAGGCTCAGACATCCCAGACTTCCATGACATCCATCACCAGTTCAGTCACAGCTTCACAACGACTGGAGAACCTGCGACGTCGACAACCTGATGAAAAGCTGGAAAAGCTGAAAGACAGGATCCGGAGACAGAGAGAACATTTGGAGGGGACAGAAGAAAGAAACAAGCTGCTGGATTACTTGGAGCAACCTGTGGGTATTGGGGCAGCAGCACATACTACCACAGTACCTACTGCTAAAGTTCGGAAAGTCGCCCAAGCCCCTCCAGCACCCATTTACAAAGGTAAGTTGACTACAGAGAGGAAGAAGTGGCTCCACTGTGTTGGGATAGTAACCGAAAGGTAGCAGGTTGAAACCCGAAAGGGCTTTCACCACTAAGCTTGAGCCTTAACCTTATGTTGCTCCTGGAGTACTGTCCCAGTAATAGGAGTACTTGAAAATACTTAGGATAAAAAAAATAAATGTTTTATGAGATTGTCGAATGAGAGGAAGCTCACTTCTGTGTTTTCTAGGCTTCAACACCTGTGAGACTAAGATTCACACAAATGATGGGCAAGCGTGGGCAGAGGAGGACTTCCAGAATTTACGCAGGGAAGTATACAGAGACCTGACAAAACAGCTTACAGGTATACATAGTTTTCCAGAGTGTTTTAATACAATATTTAATCTAATTAAAGAATAATAAATTGTTATATCTTTGTGTGAACATCCCAATAAATACATCAATACAACAACAGTGTAGCCACAGTATTTAATCTGTGCTATAAGAAACAACACTTTCACACTACATGAGTGGTTTAGTTAAGGTACTCACAAAAATGTCACAGTGTCGATAATACACAGCTTATTGGTTCTCAGTCTTAAAATCACTGATGCTATGAACATGTTTTGCATTTTGGTCATCATCTTAATTGCAGTGTAGTGACTTGAGTATTTATTTATTTATAAGAAATTAAAATGTTTATCCATTCATGTGACAGAGCTGTATTTTTACTGCCCATTGTAAGCCCTGTGAGTCAGGAATCTTACAGGAATTAGGACAACGGCACTGTTTTAGCTGCCTCTCGAAGCAGATGAAACGACTTACAGAATTCGTGTGTTTCAGCTGGATTGCAATATGGTCAAAAAGCATGTTTAATCTAAACCGCTCTTGGACGATTACTTACATGCTCCTAATTGGCTCAGAGTTTCCAGGCATACTGCCACAGCTGTAGTTACAAGTTTCATTTCAGACTGTACTTAGGAGTTTTCTAAAAGGTTATTTGTAAGGATTGCATCAGTTTGCTCAGCCATTCCTTAAAATAGCATTATGGAACAAGCTCATTTATAATATGCATAACAGTGCAGCTTAATTCCCTGTTGGCCTACTATAGATTTGAGTTGCTTTCATTAAAGAGGCCATATGGTACACATTTGTAGCTGTCGATTTGAGTTATTTTAGAATTATATAAATTTTTATCCTTTTTCCATTCTCTTGTCTGTTCCAATTTTTGAATTTACTTAAACAGATTAAAATGGGTAGTTTTGAAAGAATTTACGAGAATGGATCAATCACCCATCTTAATGCACTCATACTAACTAGATGTAAAATAAGTCTAATGATAGTCTTTAGGACACTTAAGGGCAGTTAAAAGTGTATTATAATATTATACTATTTAATTTTACAATGTTAATATTCATTGAATCATTGAAGTTTTACCTGTTTTACTGGTATAAGGGACAGTTTGAGTACTGAATAATTATTGATGTGTAAATGCGGGCAGTAGAGTAGTATTATGCGCATGGTTGAGAGTATAGTTTAATGAACAGAAGGATTATTTTAGTGTTATTTAAATAATAATATAGTTTTTATTTATATTTCAAATTAGCGTGTAGTTTTATTCTTAGTTTTACGTTTTTATTTTTATTTTATGAGCTTTTGTAATTTTAATTTTATTTAAATATTACTATTTGCTAAATTTATTTTTATTTCATTTTTGTTTTCATTTATTTCCTATTAGTGATTTTAGTGCTTCAACTTAAACGTTTCTCAGTTAGTTGCTAATGTAACATTTTACATTTTTCATAACATTTACATAACATTTTACATTGTTTATATTTTATTTTATTTCAGTTTTATTGCAATTAAAATGTTTTTAATAGTTTCAGTTAATGATAATAGCCCTGATCAACTGTGCCAACCAACTTAATCTTCTCTTTCTGTAATTCACAGCACGGAGCAGAAAACCAAAGCAGAGGCCTGCAGAGCGAGACAGGGTGAAAGAGAAGAAACCATCCAAGCCGGTTAGGAAAGTACACAGATCTTCGTCTGCGCCGGACTCAAATACTAAACCAGGTCTGAGTCTTTTTCACACTCTGCGTGTCTCTTAAGCAAACAACTGTAGCTTATTTAAACAAATGATATTGAAATTCAACATCTGAATGCACATATAACAGTGCTTAATTGTAGTTTTGCATATGAAGATCACGATCTAAACTATAAAAATGCACAAATGCTCTACTGAAAACAAACACACGCACACATGCAGGCAGCCCTGTGTGGGCCTCTCTTGACCTGCCAGCATTACTGTGCCCTGTTCTCTGCGGGGCGTTCTTTGAAACGTGTGTGTTAAAGTCTGTCTGCAAGCACAAGCTAAGTCTCTTATCCCAAAAGAAATTTCTAGAATGTGTATCATGCAGATTAACAGGATAACTAGCTGTGGCAACAGTGACGCAGGAATGCTTGATTCATCCCAGCTCAAACCGCTGTGGCCTTGCTGACAGCTGGAGAGGTGTCAGTCTAGTCACGACAGGATCGAAAAGTGAAATCGGACTCCTCCTTCCACCCCTCTACTAGTTTTACTCTACTATCCTGTGCATCCCTAACTTCAGAAATAGCTTGCTGAAGTCTGTAGTACTTCTCACAGTATATCTGTTAGTACTTATCATGGTGTATCTCAATCAAGACAGTGTAAAACATACTCTTTGTTTGTATGTGAGTGCAAATGCTACTAGCTGCACTAATTAGATTTGATTTAATACATTCCAAAATGTTTTGGAGTGCAATGAAAAAAAAAAGTTATGTACAGACTGAATTCTCAAAATTGCTGCAGACATTGGTGTGAACTGTCAGTTTTCACTTTTAGGGCACCTACTTTTAGGCCAGAGCAACATTTTTAGGTGGATACTTGCTGAGCAAGTGGTCCAGTAAAAATACTAATATTTTTCATAAGAGGTTATTGGATAATCTGGTTTATTGGTACAGTCATTTGAAATAATGATGGGCAATATGGCAAAAATATCATATTATAAAATTGAAAAGAATGGCAGACATTTAGGCCAAAGTGGGTGAAGATTAAAATCTTTGTCATTATTTTATCTTTGTTATTAAAAAATAAGAACAAAGAAGATATTACAAATACACATAATGTACAAATAAAACAAACAGTTGTTTATTTTTCAGGTACAGTAGGTGTATTTAGCAGTAGCATTCAAGAAATTGAATGAACAAGTAAAATTAAAATAACACTGTATACACTTAACTGTTTAAATTATACATTGATTCTTTCTAAAGCAACTGTAAAGTTGAAGTTATTCAGTCCAGAGCAGGGAGTTATTTTTCTGTTTTGTTGTTGTATTAAAATTTAAAGGGATAGTTCACCCAAAAATTAAAGTTGTGTCATCATTTACTCACTCTCAAGTTGTTTTAAACCTCAATGCGTTTCTTTCTTCTAACATAAAAGTTACTTTGAGGAATGTGGTTACCCCTTAACATACTGTGATGGTATGTGCACCAAGACACATTATAATTATAATGTATTTTTACAGTAAACACAAAACCATGTAAACACAAAACTTTTGATAAGCAGTGATATATTTCATAATTTTCATAATCATAAGTGTATGATATAGCTTTCTTTCTTCAGGTCCACCATATGTATTAATAAAAATAAAAAAAATCAGTTTGAATAAGCAATAACTTTGCCATAGTATCCTTTCAAAAGTCAAAGTTGCCACTTTTATTGCATGCTTTGCATGTGCAACCCGCCCCGAGAAAAATGTTCAGGCTCAGGAATTTTGATCTTAATAACAATTTTATTTTCCATAATAACATTCACAGTAAGACCAGAATCATGTATTAAATGCGGTCAATGTTGAATTCCTGCCATCATTAAATGTAAGCAGGTGGGGTTTCTCTGGAGAAATATCTTTTTTACCAGGAGGCTTGGTTTAATTAAACATCTGTGTGAATGTGATTCCATGCAGCTATTCTCTCTTTATAATTATTTGATTTTTTCATACCTTCCTCTATGCCTTAATCACACTTGTTTAAAAAAAAAAAAAAAAGTACAAATTAATTGTGGGCCAACTGTAGTCTCAAGGATCCTTTCTCCATAGCGATCACCACATCATCGTGGCGAGATGGGCAGAAGCTGGTGAAGATGATGCTGGGTCCACCGCCACGGTTAAACAGAGAGCCTCGGGCGAAGTCCTCAGAGACACAGATGAGAACAGGTGAGAGGAAGAGATACTGTATCTGCCAGGCTCCGCCCCCATCACGTGCCGACCGTTTAGAACTTAGCCAAGCCACAAAGAAAAATTAAACATCCATGTTCATTTAGCCTTAAATTTCACAAGCTATTTGGTTTTCGGCCTCTCATATTTTGAATGCCCAACAAAATTATGTCCTTGAGGTGTTTTGCATTTTTTTATTTTAATTTAAAATGTACATTTTAAATTAGTTTAATGCCACCTGATATTAAATACTGCATTTGCTGCTAGTGTTCCAGAAGCTAGTAGCCCAAGTGTCAGGTCTATTAATAAATAAAAATTCAGACAGCCTCCCTGCATTGGTAAACTTTGCTGCCCAGTGACTGTAATGAATAGGGTTTGACTGGGTGTTTCTTACTCACTGCACAAGCCAACCTGATTCCTTCCACAGTCCTGCTGCCCTCCACACACGCAGGGCTGGAGCCAGACTTTATACCGACACTCCAATACTTATTTATTGGGCTGCAGAGCTGGAAATGCTCAATGCTGTATTGATTTAAACATTATATGCAAGTTAATGTTGAAGAGGATGTTTTTCCAGTTCATACATATAAATACAAGGCCTGCAGTGTATATGTGACCCTGGAACACAAATCTTAAATCGCTGGGGTATATTTGTAGCAATAGCCAAAAATACATTGTATGGGTCAAAATTGATTTTTCTTTTATGCCAAAAATCATTAGTATATTAAGTAAAGATCATGTTCCATGAAGATATTTTGTAAATTTCCTACTGTAAATATGTTAAAATGTAATATGTATTGCTAAGAACTTCATTTGGACAAATTTAAAGGCAATTTTCTCAATATTTAGATTTTTTTTTTTTTTGCACCCTCAGATTCCAGATTTTCAAATAGTTGCATCTCTGCCATATATTGTCAGATCCTAATATATCATACATCAATGGAAAGCCTATTTATTCAGCCTTCAGATGATGTAGATCATCAAAATGTAAATCTCAAAATTGACCCCTATGACTGGTTTTGTGGTCCAGGGTCACTTATGTATGTATATGTGTTTGTGTATATATATATATATATATATATATATATATTGTGGGAACATTTTTGGATTATTAAAATATTGCAAAACAAAGTGTCCAAAAATATTTAAAAAAATGATTCTCCTGTTTGCCTCTCTGTGTCTCTTCCTGCAGGATCTGGCCCCCGTTCCAGCTCTGATCCTCGTCTGGAGCGTAGCCGACATTCAAGGACCACCAGTGCAGAAAGACCTCACAATCGCATTCTTCCAGAAGAGCCAGCTGGACCTTCCAGATCAACAGGCAGTGATAGAAGAAAATCTCCCAGCAAAGACTTTCTCTCAGCTGACATCCGTGGCATCCTAGATGATCTGCAGTTGGAGGAGGACAGCAGCAGGAGGCCAGAAGCGCCCCGCTCGAAAGTCCATGCCTCAACCAGAGTTTCTCGTAGTGCCAGCCCTGCCAAGACTACCAAGAGAGCAGATCCTCCAGAGCATCCTGTGGCAAAGAAACGGCACTATGATGCTGAAGCAGTGCGCCTGTATATTACTCAAAAACAAGAAGAAAGGAAAAAACAGCAAGCAGAGGAGAGGAGGGCTCAGAGGGAGAAGGAAGAGAATAAGAATAAACGCCTGCAGGAACTTTACAGGAGACAACGAGCAGGGGCCACCAATGGTCCAGTTGCACCTGAAGGTCCAATAAAGAAGCGGCTCCAGGAAACATACACCAAACTACTGCTGGAACAGACTCAGCTCAGAGAAGAAATCAATGGTGGTGCCATAACTAACATTATCCAGCAGGTAAATCTTTATTGTGCAGAATTTTTGCAGTTAAACATCTTGTTGAACTTATTATTTAAAATATTACAACTATTATATTTTATTGCATTGTTTGTATACAGTAGGCAGTTGTAAGGTACACTACCTTTCAAAAGATTTTCATCAGTAAGTTTTTTTTCAACTTCAGAAATAAATGTATTATAATTAGGGCCGGGACTCGATTAAAAAAATTAATCTAATTAATTAGAGGCTTTGTAATTAATTAATCGAAATTAATCGCATTTTAATCGCATATAAATATTTGACCTGAGAACAGTGAGAAGTAATTTTTTTCACATGGATTTATAGTATACCATTGAATAATGACTGAATACATAAGCTTAAGCAACAAAATATTGTTTATTTTTGTTCAACCAAGTCTAGCAGACCAGTGCAATTTTTGCCATGAAGTGTAGCAATAGCATATTTAGAAACAATTTAGAAATAGTACATTTCAGAAATTCAGGAAGCTTATAGGTGCTGGAACCTTCTGTAAAGTGTTTTTTTTTTTTTTTTTTTTTTTTTTTTTTTTTTTAAGTAAAACACAATACTGTCAATTACATTCAGAACATTGGAAACACTGACTATTAGAAAACATCTCTCTGTTGCTTCAGAGGCCATAACATACTAAGTCCAACTCTTAATAACCTTGGCCAAAACAATAAAGATTTCAACATAAACTGTTGCACCAACAAAATAATACATAGTTCAACATAAAGTGTAAAGTCCACGCTAGCTGCTATATGTTTTGCGTTGAGGTGATACTTGAGGCTCGATGTGCCGCAGTGATATGCGAACGCTAGTTGGTGCTCCAGTATAATCGGTCCGCCGAAACTCATCCAGTGAGAAACGTTCCGCGGTGCAAAAATAAGTTATTAAAAATGCGGGAATTTTTTTTCTGTAATTAATTAATCTTAGTTAACGCGTTATTTTTTGTGTAATTAATTAATCTCAATTAACGCGTTAAAGTCCCGGCCCTAATTATAATAGAATGACGTCTGAAGGATCATGTCACACTGAAAACTGTTAAACTGAAAACTCAGTTTTGCCATCAAAAATAATTAATTCCATATTAAATTGTATTAAAATTGTAAACCGTTAACTTAAATTGTGATGACATTTCACAATATTACCATTTTAACTGTATTTTGTAACAAATAAATGCAGCCTTGGTAATATATAACTGCATTATATAATAAATAGCAATATATTATATACAAACTACTGGACACCCTGGTGTCTAGACAAAATCCATAATGATCGACCACTATTTAAGTGTTTTTGTTGTTACACTGCAGCCAAGACCAGTATACCAGCCATCTGGAGAGTCTGATAAAGAAAACAAAAGACATGATCGACCTCAAAGTGCTACCTCCAGCAGTGACCTGTCCCTTACAGAGCAATGTCAGCCTCCATTCTCCAGGTAAAACACACACACAATCCCATTTCATTACATCATCTATGTCATAAGTGGAATGTTTGGTTTTTCCAACTAGGAAAAAAAAACATTAAAAAAGGAAGCTGTTTGCAGGGTAGGTGTTGTTTCCACCAAAGAGCTTCCTCTTAATGTGTATCTGTTCTAAGCACTGAAAAGATTAACAAAATATCCCCTTTCCCTAAATGGGAAGTCATTTGTATTCACAGACACAGATGACATGCTCTTATTTCAAGTAGTTCTGTAAGAACAGATTAATCTGTCAGCTCGGCCCTTAGCAAGAAGTGTTTGTTGCTAGCCTGTATAGGTCTCCATGGCCACCTTTAAGTACATGTAGTCGGTGGCGTCTTCTACATATTGAGGTTGTTAACACTGGGATATTCCTAAAAAATTTATTATAACTAACTTCTGATTGCATGATTTATGTGACTCGACTCAACATAGTAACATTTACTATGTTATTTTGTTGTGTATGTTAATGGCAGTCCAAAAAACCTTTGTTGACATTTTTTTTTTTTTTTTACATCATATTGTCATTTATACTTAAGTAATCTGTTAGAATTTTTTTTTTCTATAGGAATGGGTTGGGATTTGCAGGGTCACCCTGGCTCCAATCTGACCAGCGTAGTCCTGCTTCGAGGGTCAGCAGCTCCCTTGTGCCCCCTTCTGGTCATATATTCTCTCAGCTGTTAGAACTTGATCAAGAACCTTCATTGCCTAACAGAGAGTCGCAATCTGCACACGCAGCATTCCCCTCAACCACAGGCCACAAAATGAGCCGTATTGAGGCTCTTAAGGCCACAGCTGCCTCTCTCTCCAGCCGTATTGAGAGCGAGGCACGGAAGCTAGCCGGTGCCGGAATAAAATACAGTTGTGCAAAGGATACAGGCTTGGGTCTTTCAATTCCTAATGGATGAGCGCTGGGCTAAACCTGTCAGTCCGCCAATCAGAGAGAATCCAACAGATTCTGATGACCTGGTTGAGAGGATTGAAAAACTGCTTGCTGAGGGTCAGAGCACCTATGATCAGGCCCTTCCAGGTGTGGACAACCTTCACAGCTTTAGAAAGAGGATTGAGACTGGGAACCAACAAACACTTTTGCCATCTGGCTTCACTTCTAGAAACACACGCAAGAACCCTTCTCCTCCAAAGCCAGCTGTTCAGGAAGTTGAGCTGGACTCCAGCGGAGGTTCTATCAGTGAGGGTCCTTTGCTGAGTGAGGGCAGTATATCTGACGAAGAACTGCAAGAGCTGCCCAAATCCCAGACTGGAAACCACAGGATATAGTGCACATCTGAATGGAGACAGTTTAAACCCAATTTCGCGCTTTCAGAAAGAGGCAGAGAAGCAGCTGCCCTTTAATGTGTTAAGTCTGGTACAAGGAGGAAGCAATGGCCATGGGAAGAACTGGCCAAGGGAAGCCCAAACGGTGTTATCAATATGTTTACAAAGAACATGAGTTACAGTAAAGGTGAGAACTTCAAAAGCATATTTGAACTTTGTGTAATAAAATTGTGTGTATATATTTTGTCAAAACCAAAGTATTTTATGTTTTAATATATTAGAATATTTCTAACAAAATGTAATAATATATAAAAATATGAATAATATGTTTTATAAATGGTAGTTTAGAAAGTTGTTTTTGTTTTATATATATATATATATATATATATATATATATATATATATATATATATATATATATATATATATATATATATATATATATATATATATATATATATATATATATATATATATATATATATATATATATTATTTTTAGTGTTTATAATATTCTCATTCTAACCAATGTGTTCAAGACTCACTTTATGTATATATAATACATTTTTATAATACAGACATACAATGTGTTTTAAAAGTCTGGGTTCATTAGTCTCTTATGCTCACAAAAGCTGCATTTATTTAATGAAAAATACCATAAAAACAGCAATATTGAGGAATATTATTGCAACTTAATATTGTTGTGGGATTCTGCATTAATTTGAAATATAAAACTTTTGTAATATTATACATATCTCTAATCTCACATTGATCAACACAGTACTTAGAAATATTATTATCTTTCAAAAACATTTTTACTGACCCTAAACCTTTGAACAGAACTTTAGATTTTCACTGAACGTATTTGTTTTTGTAGCATTTGAAGAGAGGGGCGGTAAGAGTTCTCCGGCGCTCCGCACTGTTCTGTCTGGTGCCAGCTCATTTGATGGAATGGTCCATGAGGAAGACTTTGTTTCCTCACGTGCCAGTAGCCAATCAGCATCCAAGAAAAGTCCCAATGGGCTCAGGTAAAGTGGAATAATTTTTAATGCTCTATAGATACACCTTGTATATTTAAAATATTTGCATAAATGGAGAACAGGGTGAAGTTAACACAAAATTTCTAGTAATCAGCCTGAAGAGGGCAGTGTTACTCCATCATCATACCATCCCTCCCATTGTATTTGCTCCATATAGAATCATATACACACAGATTTGGACAGTATACACACATTATAAGATTAATGTCTTCTCTCCACAGTAATGGCCACTGTCTGTTCAGTCTCCAGACGAGGTGTTAAGTGGCAGTATTTGCCAACAGTAACCGAGCTGGGGAGAGATCTCAGCATTCACCGGCTCTCACACCTCTCTCCTCTCCACACTCAGTCCAGCTCAAGCAGCAAGAGAGGTCAGATATGTTAATAGGAGCTGTATCATCTGTTTTCTGTGCTCTGTGTGCATTCCTATAGGGATATATCAGATGTCCTGGTACTTAAACATCAATATTTTTGTAGTATCAGCAATACTGTCTCAATTTCACAAGTGTTGGTTTTGAACCCTGACATTCTTGTATCATGATTACATTCCTAATGTTATCTCTGTGTACATTCCTACAGCTTCACAAAGGAGCCTGCTGGAGGGACAAAGAAACACGTCCTCTGCAGTCTCTGATCTCCCTGCTGAGAGTTTTAAGAAAGGTGGCTCGGATAAAGCATCCAGTCGCAGCTCTCACAGGAGCGTGGACACAGACAGCACACTGGGGGGTGCCTCAGTCCACTCCATCCATAGGTATGGCCTGGTAACCTTGAAGCCTTTGTAGGATGAATAAAAGCATCTGCACATCTTCATTCCTTTTTTAATTTTGGCATACTTGGAGTTTTTCTTTGCCATTCTACTAGTCTGCAAGTCACCAGACATGAACTCTGACATTTTGAGCATAGACCAAATATCTTTAAATGCAGTATCCATGCTATTCCTGTTTATCATAATTATTAGAACCCAGAGGAGCCAGTGTCAATATTAGTTCTGCTCTGTCAGGTGGAGGGTATAAGTGTTCCGCCTGCTGTATCCCTTTAGAAAGCGAGGCGGGAGGCAACGTGCACGTACACACTGGCTCTTTTGTTCAGTAGGTTAGCCATACTGCAGGTCAGGCTCATTGCCAATGAGATATTTCCCCCTAGTGTGACATTCGAACCTCCCTGTGGCATTTGTTGAAGCCTGTGAGTCAGATTCCCTTTATGCCTACCTGCGTTTTCAGCGTTTAGAGCTGTATCTTCCAGAGATATGGTTTCTGGATTAATTTATCTGGCAGCAGTGAGTTTAAAGTTAGTTTAAAGGGATAGTTCACCAAAAAAATGACAATTTGATGTTTATTTGCTTACCCCCAGGGCATCCAAGATGTAGGTGACTTTGTTTCTTCAGTAGAACACAAATTATTATTTTTTAACTCAAACAGCAGTTTGTCAGTCATATAATGGAAGAGAATGGGAATCACAGCAATCACCAGTGCACTTTTCTGTCCAGAAATGTCCAGCTACAGTAGCACGAAGACCTTATTGTAAAGGACACTGGACTATTGGAGGTTTTGGTGGTTCACCATTCACCTAAAGCTTGTACAATTTGTTAAACTTTTGGATTAATTTTCAATTAGAAATTCTTGTTTTGTAATCTCTGTGAAGCTGGTTTGTTTATTGAAGGAAAAATAAAGAATTACAAAAATGCAACAATACAAAAACAAATAAATATAGTTATTTCAACTTTTTTTATTGTTATTATTTTTATCATTATTATTATTATTTGTTGTTGTTAATTATTTTTATCTCTTTTTGGTTTATTTCATTAGTCATTATAGCTCTGAGGGAAAGAAATCTCCCCGAAGCCCTCGTACAACTCCTGCCGCTGAATCTCCAGCCAGCTCTGGTTCTTCCCGGTTGTCTCCAGGGGACAGTATCCCAATCAGAGGGTCCACCCAAGGATCGGGTTCCCCTCGCACAGCTCTGCGCAGTTCCTCCTCATCTTCCTCTTCAATGGCTAGGGCTAAATCCAACCCCTCACCCCATACTCAAAGCCCAAGAAGAACAGAACACAGGACTGCAGGTAAACCTGCTTTGTCTAGATTTTTGTCTAGCTTGTAAGCAACTTAAATTTAGGAGAAGTCTACTATAATACATAATTTCACTTCAGGGATGGAATTAGTTTACTCATGCTTCTGTGTGTCCCCAGGTTCAGCAGAGCTCCAGTTTGTTAGTCCTGGGGTCCTCCAGCAACATCTGTCTGCTGAGCTCAGTTACCTGGAGGAGTCAGTGCGACAGCTCAGTGATGTGGAGCGAGTGAGAGGTGTGTCAGTCGCTCAGCAGGAAACGGTCTCGCTCGCTCAGATACTCAAGGTGAAGTTATGCTCCTGCTAAAGCAATTATCTTACCTGCTGTGGTCATGTAGCCATGTATTTGAGGTTGAACTTTAACCTTTGTCTTGCAGTCCCAGCACCAGAGGCATGAGCGTGAACTGTATTTGTTAAGAATGAAGGCGGAGCAAGAAGCCTTCGAAACACAACGGCAGTTGGAAGAAAACCGACAGAAAGCTGCAAGGGTATTTGCACCACTTTGTTAATTGTTTAGTATCTTTTGTTTTGATTCAGACCAAGTTAAAAATGGCAGCTTTAGTTAAATGATTTGGATGTTTTTAATAAATTGATGATTGTGTTGGATTCAAGACCCATGCAGAGCTGCAAGAGAATTTGCTCCAGTCTCAACAGCAGGGTTAGGAGGATTGCATGAGGCCACAAATAAGATGATAAACAATCAGTCTGAGGCTGCACGCCACACAGCTGAAACGGCACAACACATTAAACAGGTGAGCGTGTTTCCCAAATAATTCTGGATTGAGTCACTGAAAATTTAACTTTAGTTCTAAATATAATTACCAATAATTATTTTCAAGAACGCATAAACACGACAGAACAAATAGAAGGGTTATTATTAATAAACTAAACATGTTTAAAACT
>NW_020528869.1:0-15348 GCF_003368295.1 Carassius auratus | reverse complement strand
ACTTTCATTAAGAACATCAACAACCATTTTTCAAATGATGCTAGTTTTTTTTAGTTTCAACGACTGAGATCGATTTATATTTGATGGCTAAAGCAACCAAGTCAGACATGGATGAAATATATGATTTAGCATAAACTATGAAACAAATTAACCACAATTAGAAACTGGTTGAAAACTCTGGGAATTGTGAAAACTCTGGGAATTGTGCTAAAAAAAAAAAAACTCACCCTCAGACTGTGTACTTTGACTCCGTCATCATTGTACGTGATCTCGTAGTGATGCTCTACATACGGGACTCGGTAACATCCCTCCCTTAGTTTGCATTGAGCCACAGTTTGGATAAGCTCCACTTTGTTTGGAGTTTCAATGAAGGTGGAATCAAACTTAGTTGGTACGCATGAAAATCCCTCTGTAGGTAAAACAGATTATTAAAGGATTATGCATTTAAGCTCCTAGTTTATTTCCTGTAACCAACAGGGTTGATATTCTGGCGCGCACTGATGATAAAGGGACTTTTATTTTGTTTTCTCTCACCTGGTGCCCCTTTTGATCCGGTACATTTGCCTGCGTCTATGACGGCCTCGTATGGAGTCTCAGAGTAGTATGTTTTGAGAGATGGGGCTCGGACACACCGGCTCATTTTGGCTTCACAGTGACAGTCCTCGATGATCTCGACCTCCTGCAGACCTTCACGCAGCATCACGCGGTCCACACGCACCCCGGCCGGCTCACAGGTGGAGCTCGGTCCACAGGACGGGACAGAACCAGGCCACGAGGACGGATCCAGATGCTTCATCTACAGGGGTTATGGAAACAATATTCAGTTTGGCTTCTAATGTGTATGAATAGCCATTTATTGTAGATAATCACATTAAAATTTAAAGTCTAACTTTTTTGTATGAATATATAATTTATTTAAAATAGAAATCTTTTTTAACATTTTACACTACTGCTCAAAAGTTTGGGGTCGATACATTTATATTTTATCTTTTTTTTAAAGAAATTAAATCTTTTATTCAGCAATGATATTTACATTTTTTTAGAAGTGATAGCAAATATTTATATTGTTACAAAATATTTCTATTTTGAATAAATGCAGCTTTTTTAACTTTTTATTCATTAAAAATGATTTCTGAAAGATCATGTGATACTTCACACTCGAGTAATGGCTGATGGAAATTCAGCTTTGTATCATAGAAATATATTATATTTTAAAGGATATTAAAATAGAAACCTTTATTTTATACTGTAATAACAATGAGCAATATTACTGTTTTTTCCCTGTATTTATGATCTAATAAATGTAGCTTTGATGAGCATAAGAGTCTTCTTTAAAAACATTACATTATATGATATATATTTGATATTTGATATGTATACATATATAAGAACTAATAATAAGCTACTAAAATTGTGTGTATATATATATATATATATATATATATATATATATATATATATATATATATATATATAATGCATATTGTATGTATTGACAATTACTTAATAAAATAATTTTTATATTATTTAATTTAATTATATATTATTAATATTAATGTAAAATCATTTCATACTTAAATACATAAATTCATACTTTCTTGCTCTCTACAATCAAAAAAAGCATTAACTAAATGAATTAATGTGAATGTGAATATTTATATATACCGGAGGAAAGTAAAAAAATAAATTAATTGTTGAATCTAATAAGCAATTTTATTTATTATTATTATTATTATTTTGCATACTTATTTTTATTTCAAGAAATGTCGCCATCTTGTGGTAAGCAGTAGGCTAGAATTGTTTTACCTTTTTGTATCGCAGGAAATCAAGCGTTGAGGATTCGTAATATTTAGTGGACATTAACCCCGCCTCCAATGACGCAGAGCGTGCTGATTGGCCACAATGTGTTCTGCACACACCCACATCAACATTCACAGGACTGCCAGAAATATCTGTTACACGAAAGAAATTACGTGACTGATAGTCATAAAACAAATATTTGCTCCAAACTACTCGAAACAGCAAGAGTTGACAACATAGCCATAAAACTGCATATTTCTATTGTATTTTCATCCAGCATTTTTTCATTGGTATTTATATAAAAGAACTAAACCAAACCTTTGCCGATGTAGATCACGTGACTCTGGCGTCTGCAGCAGGCTCTCTCTGTGTACAAGTTCCTGGACTCTGTGTTTTTACCTAAAACAGCTGTGACTAAATGACACAAATACACAAATCAATTGATATTATAAATTTTTTTTACCAAGATTGGGGAAAAGCATAATTTACATCAATGAAATGCAATGAAATATCATAAATTATAATGTGTGTATATATATATATATATATATTATATATAAACATTTCAGTTACTTGAAATCCAATATATATATATATATATATATATATATATATATATATATATATATATATATATATATATATATATATATATAATATATATATATATATAAACATTTCAGTTACTTGAAATCCAATAAATAATAAATTAAATATAAGGAAAACTAATTGTTTTATTTTATTTCAGCTGGTCAAGGTAAGATTTCTAGTTTTCTAGTCTTGTCTAGTTTAAGTACTAAAATAACTAAAATACTTTTAACTTAAAACTGAAACAAAAAATGAAAACACGTAGGCTAATAATGAAAAAAAAAACTAATAAAAATGGCAAATACAATTTTTATTTAAAAAAATATTAAAATTAATAAAAAAAATGTTTTAATAAAGTTTAAATACTAAAACTTAAAAGGTAATAATAAAAATAACAGAAACGTTTACAAACGTTTACAAACGTTTAAAAACAAACACACACAACAAAACTATTAAAACTTTAAGTCAAATTAAAATGAAAATGGAAAATAAAAAATAAAAACTAATGCAAGATATAATTTTTGTTTAGTTTTCATCTGAAATGATCAAAACAGAAATAAAATGACTGGGAAACTATATAGACACAGTATATATATATACACACACACACACAAATTGACAAAACACAACAAACATTAGTCAGGAAATATAAAAATAAATACAAATTCAAAAAAATATTAAAGCTATAATAGTATACAATTTTTTTTTAGAAAACATGGTAACTTATCAGTCATAGATTACTGTGGCAGTACCATGATACATGAAACAGCATGATGGTGAATTATTACCATATTCATATCCCATATTGTAATCAAAAAGGTACTACAAAAATGTCCAAAACCTGGTCTTTCCAACACCATGCATACAGTATCATATTAACATTTTAACTGTTTTAAAAGCATCATATTCTGATCAATCACATAACAGATTACATTCACATACATTACATTCAAAAACAGATCATACTGTAGTCACACGCTTCGTTAAATCTTGAATTATAACGAGATAAACATGACCAACACTCACAGGTCTGATGGACGGTGCCACAGGCAGAAGAAACACACGCAGAGGCAGTAAATCCATAGTAATGTTCCTCACACACACCGTCAGGTCTGTGCCTTCAGTCCTGCTCCTCGGGGATATTTTATACCTGCATGGGTTCACTGCTGCGGAGAGAAATAATCAAATTCCTCATGAGTCTAATGCCTGCTGTTAGGAGGCCAGCAGATCAAAGAGCATCTCCTCCACACCTCTTCAGCTTCTCATGTGTGCTGTCAGACCCCTTCCTTTCACTAATGAAGTGCTTAAGGGACTTTTGAGCCACTAAGCGGCCCTCCTTTAAAGGGTATTAATCAACTTTTATCTCAGGGGACGGTGTTTAGCACCTTCACTTAAAACAAACGGGCCCTGCCCCCCGTCGAGAGCAGCCTTTGTGTTTATTCTACCCCGGGGACAAATGGTGCGTCTGTTTCAAAGTATAAGACTGACTTTTCTCTTGAATATTTTTATGTTTATTAAAGATTAAACGTTTATTAAAGCCACAAGTATTATTGTAAGTTATGGAGAACAATAGAACATGGTCTTTTTGGTGTCCATCGATCTAAAATTTAAAATATTGTTTTAATACATAATGTATAATTTATTAATAAATATATCATCGCAAAAACATAAACTTATACAGCATATATAATTCATTTCCAAATGTAATTATATAATTAAAACATATAATATCTATCTATTTTTCTATTTATTTTATATAAATATTTTATGTATAATTATACATAAATATATAATTTATTTCTATAATATTAAATCATTTATTATTTTACAATTTTATAATTGTAAATATAAAAAAATAATAAATAAATAAATAAATCAATATTTTGATGTTGCATTTCCTGCATTGTATCAGCTCCGCTCTGATGTTCCTCCTCTTGAGCCGTTTTCACCTCAGTCATTATAATCACTAAATAGGTTACACCTCGCACTACAAAGACCAATGCCAACTGATTACTGCAATACCGCCGCTGATTAACCCCCTAATCTAGTCAAAGAATCTCCTAAATCACAACCAATCAGTCCTGATTAGCTTTCCGCTAGCATACTGTTTGCTGTGCTGTTTTCATACGTAAGAGAAGTTTTAACAGTATATGTTAATAAGGAATGAGCTGATGTTGGGGTCTCAGAAGCTGCTGTTTTCCATGATAATGCATTCAAAGAGATCCAGGACCCTCCTCCACATGAAGCATATGAAATTGAGGGAAAGTTTCAAAGAGAAAAGCAGAGATGATTGAAGCTCAGATGCTGGGCCCTAAACTAAAGTTTCAAAATGTTCTACACTTTTCAAACGGATTTTTGTATTTTGAAATGTTACATGACATTATGGTCACAAAACATGAAGGGTAATGTTTTCACTATGACCCAGGTCTACAGTAATTTATTTCATTATTTCATTGACAAAATATTATATAAGTTAAGGAGCTAATTCTTTATATATATATATATATATATATATATATATATATATATATATATATATATATATATATATATATATATATCTAATACGTAATACTGTGCTTTTGCCTCTAAGGACTTGTAATTGGCACACACACACACACACACACACACACATATGCATATACAGACAGACACACACACACACACAGAAAGACCATACACTCAGACAGAGAGACACACACACACACACACACACACAGACATATATATACATATATATACACACACATATACATATACAGACAGACAGACAGACAGACACACACACCACATACACACACTGAGACAGACAGACACACACACACACACTCACTGAGACAGACACACACACACACACACACACACACACACACACACACACAGAAAGACATACAGAAAGACACACACACGCGCACACACACACACACACACACACACACTCACTCACTGAGACAGACAGACACACACACACACACACACACTCACTGAGACAGACACACACACACACACACACACACACACACAGAAAGACATACAGAAAGACACACACTCAGACAGACACACACACACACACACACACACACACACACACACACACACACACATATACATATATATACACACACACACATATACAGACAGACAGACACACACACACACTCACTCACTCAGACAGACACACACACACACACACACAACACACAAACACACACACTCACTCAGACAGACAGACAGACACACACACGCGCACACACACACACACACACACACACACACACACACTCACTCACTGAGACAGACAGACAGACAGACTCGTCCAGTTCCCTCTGATGCCAGACGTCTGTTCCTGGCAGGGATTGTGGCTCTCTGTTTATCCTTTGGTCTTGAGGCGCTCAAGGAGATGTCCTTTTACAACCACCTGATGAAATAGTCTTGTATAATTAGGTCACATGATGCCATCATATGCAAGTAACTTCTAGACTGCTTCATTCATGTGCAAGAAGAGCACTGGACAAACCTATTACAGTATTTTTGGATTGCTAAACGACAGTGAGCACAACTGGAGTCACACGTGCAAAACTCTAACTACAGCAGCAGATCATGTGGACCAAACTCTAGTTCGTTTTTCATTGCTTGAACACAGTTTTCAAAACTCTACACACTTATCCCACGACTTTAACCACAACCTGCACAACACTGTGGATTTACTTACAGCACTTTGTTCAAATGCTAACACACTGCTGTCAAAACTGTGAAGCACACATTCAAAACAGAAGAGATTTCACACACTGCTGATTGCAATTTCAGGATTAGCCATGAAAATTATTTGTTCGAATTACAGTATGTACTTTTAAGTTTCTACCTTTTTTTTCTCATTACTGTAATTCTGTAAACTACTACAGACTATTGAAGCAAACTTCTCATTTTCATTTACCTTAAAGAATTGTTATGTTCTAAAAATGTAAATAAATCATGTGAAGGAATGTCCATCTTTTCTTTGAAGAAAATATGACTTTGTATGAAGTCACTGAAATTGTTCAAACTGTAAAGATGAAGAGTGAGTATCTTGTGTACTGGTGTTTGTTGCGAGTGTTTTCCTCTCAGTGTGTTCTGAGTGTGTGTGTGTGTTATCTCACTGAGGGAGAGTTGTGTTGCTTGGAATGAGTTTTGCAGATGATGTGAACTGTTTTGCTAGTGCACACTGTAGTTACAGTTTTAAAGTTGTGCCCACTGTCGTTAACCATGCAGAAATTCAAAGAAAACATCTACAGGTATCTTTGAACACACTATCAACTGAATAGAAACAGCCGAGCAATCACATAGCAATGCAAAACTGAAGCCAGACACACAAACCTAAAATCCTCTTGCACGTGGAGCGAGTGACAGACCGCTGGACGGTGTAATCCCGTGGCAGGAGGGGTCAGTGATGACTCACCTGTCTGTAGGTGAGTGTGTGAGACAGGATTACACACACATGAAGCAGCGGCACACAGAGAGACAGCGGAGCAAGCAGACCGCGTGTGGCTCGATGGAGGACTGAGATGAACCTTAATAAATGATACTCGCCTGATTCAATAAGACTGGATCTTAAGGACTTTAGGCATCCTGGATCTGTAAATGGACAGATCTGGGTAAATTGGACATATCTGAGACTGTGAGGAGACACCTGAAGACCTAGAGGATGTTTTCATGTATGACGAGCGCCGCTTTACCACTAAAGACTGAGAAAAAGGCGAAAGGACAGGTTCTGTGTGAGTTTGAAAACACAGTTTAATATCCTGGAATGAAATATCCTTTTAGATGATTGCTCATATGATGCTCCTTCATCGCTCAGGAAACTTTAAGAAGATCTCAGATGTCCTCTTTCGTAAGAATAACATTGCATGAAGACATGTATATAATATCTCATGTCCTTTGGACTAGAAAGCATTTTTGAGTTCATGAGATTGAGTCCATCTCTGCACAAAGAGGACAATGAATGCTCAGAAGTTGCTTTTTCATAACTCAAGAAACTTTATGGAGTTCTAAGATGTTCTCTTAGTAGAAATAACTTAAGACTTGTAAAAGACTTTTAAATGTATTGTGTATAGCATCATAAGGATATTTGGACTAGGAAGCGTCTGATGAGAAATGTTTGAGTTCATACTAAAATAGGCTCCACATAGATTATGAGCAATTATGAGATTAAATGGACACTTTTGCTGAAGTGCCTCTAGTTCTCTTGAGAAATAAACCCCTGTAATCTACTTACAAGACTCAGAAGATATCTAAAAAATATCTCAATATGAACTCAAACTCAAAAGACATGAAAGAGACGATTTAGATGCTTTGTAAATGTGAAATAGCATAACTCTGATTATTATTGGGACAAGGAAGCATTAAATGAGAAATATTCTATTTCACATTAGATCTCTTTAATATCTGGATTTTTTTCCACCTAGAGGACGATTATGAGATCAAATGGGGACTTTTGCTTCATCTCAGGTGTTTCTTGTGAGGAAAAAGACCAGAGTAATCTCAGGAGAGATCTCAAATGTATCATAAACTGTGCTCAGATCTTAATATGAACTCAAACGTTTCTTATATAGCTCTCCTAAGATCTGTATGACAGCTGTTGACTCACTTCTGTCTGTTTTTATTCCTCACAAGGAATTTTATGAGAAGCATTAGAAACAAAGTTTAGGTAAATGGAGCATAATTCAGAACTGGAAAATCGATGAAAAAAATGAAACACAAGGGTCTGTGCACAGTTTGAGACACTGAGATCTTTTCCGAAACTCTAAAGAGAAGAAACCTTCATTTAACCGCTTTGATTTCTATGAGGAAAAACTGAGATTTGAATGAGATCTGTTTTTTTCTACAGGGCAGGTGGCCCAGCAAACCATGCCGTCTCACCACAAAGAGCTCGTGCCTCAGCCGGCCTGGATGGAGGTCGATAAAACCACGGAGGAGAAGACGAGGAGTCAAGCACTGGACAGAAAACCTGCAGCTGTGAGTCCAGAGGTCAGCGTGAAGCAGACGCCCTTCGCAAGAGCCGTCTATGACCTCGGCCACAAGGAGAAGCTGGTCAATGATCTCACCTTCGGCAAACGGATCGGCTTTTACGAGCTTCGAGGGGAAATCGGCAGCGGAAACTTCTCTCAGGTCAAACTAGGCATTCACGACCTGACCAATGGTGAGAGACACAGAGTGTAGCTGTATTCAATGCAAAACACCTCAACCTCCCTTCAGAGTTTCTGTTGTTGTGAATGGTAAATGAACATGTGTTCATCACGTCATAGACAAATCTGGGTTAATCCAGAAGATTATAGTTAATCTTCATCAGGATGTGTTCATTTCTATAACCCCCTTGGAGACCCACCTTAATGTCCTGAGAACCCGCCCTGTCACCATGTGAATGTTACTTTTTCAGAAACAAAACAGAGTAGAAGGTAAAAGGGTGGTCAAATCATTTCATTTTTTATTATATATTTTTATGCATTTATGCATGCATTTAGCAGACACTTTTTTTTTTCCCAAAGTGACTTACATTGCATTCAGGCTAATAATTTTCTCCTAAACTTGTGTTTTCTGGGATTCAAACCCCCAACCTTGCACTTGCTAATGCAATGCTCTACCACTTGAGCTACAGGAACACTATTTAACAATGACAAAAAAATAAATAAACCTTCAGAAGTGCATTTTCAATTTATTCATTAAAAGAGAAATGAGTTAAAATTTTCCTAATAATATTATATATTTTAGTGGAGCTATTTTTAAATGATATCAAAATATTTTTGATGAACATCACATGATAAATAAATACAATATTTTTTTATTATAATTAAATTTGGTATCGTTTCATTTTTATAAAAAATTAATTATTTTTTAACAATGATTGCAAGTTCTTATATTTTGTTTTCATTTTCCATTTGAGTTCAAATTTATTGTGTGTCTTTGTCATTGTTTATATATAATTTTTGCTCATTTTAATTAAAAATATTAGTACACCACATTAAACTAAAATGAAATAAGAAATGCCTAAAACAAAAATAATTGTTACATTTTATTTCAAGTAACAATTTTATGTATTATTATAATTATTATTTTTTTAATTAGTTATTGATAATAACCTTGGTTTGCTCACGATAGTCATAAAATCAAGAATGTATGAACCAGGCTTGACCACACACATGCAAACCAATCTGCCTCACCATAACTGACCCACGTGGCATTGGCAGTGCATTTACTCCCCCTGTTCTCTTTCACTCATCTCTCTCAGAAAGAGTAGCTGTAAAGATCCTGGATAAGCTGCGTCTGGACAAGCGCTCGCAGAAGCTGTTCTCTTCTGAGATACGCTGCATGGAGAGACTGTCCCACCCCAACATCGTGCGTCTGTATGAGGTGGTGGAGACGTTTCGCAGGCTTCACCTGGTGATGGAGTACGCGCCTGGAGGAGAGCTGTTCTCCAGGATCGCCACCAGAGGGCGCCTGTCTGATCTGGAGAGTAAACTGGTCTTCTCTCAGATACTGTCTGCTGTCAAACACATGGTGAGCACAGTGAAACACAATCTGTCTCGGAGTTTAACCTTCCTTTTTGTTTTACAAACAGTAAACAACAAAAATAAAAAAAAATAATTAAACATAATTTTCTTAACTACAGTAAATACAGACGCAGTGTATTCTGGGGCTGCATGATTAATTGCAGTCAAAACATAAATCACGATATGTCTAAGTGCAATTATTTATAACAAAATGGGACTATAGTTAAAATGTAAAAAACTAATATATTTAAGATTTTTTTTACTCTAAAATATATAATCTGGTTTAATATTTTATATAATAAACATGTTCATACTTGTATATATATTTCTCTTTTTTTGTATATTTAATATTATATTTTACAAATAATAATAATCATACTGCTAAAATACTAAAAGCAATAATATTTTGTTTCATTAATAGTTTTTAACATTTTAAATCAGATTTTACACCACTTAACATTTTTATGATCATTTAATTGCTACTAATTTATCTTCACCTTTAGCAGTCTGATAAAATAATGAGTCAAACGTGTTAAATATAACAGCTGAAATGATTTGCTGTTCCTTCTACTGGAAATGGAAACTCAAATGTAGTGCATCATTCAAGTAATGCATGCATAGAAAATCCACATACATGCATGCATGCCAAAATGTTACGCAAATATCTATAAAAGTGTATGTTTACCTTTAGCATGACAACAACATCATCCACCGGGACCTGAAGGCTGAAAATGTCTTCTACACCACCACATACTGCATCAAAGTGGGTGACTTTGGCTTCAGCGCTGAATGCAAACCCACCGACATCCTCACCACCTTCTGCGGCTCTCCGCCTTACGCCGCCCCTGAACTCTTTCGGGACGAGGGTTACATCGGACTCTGGTGGACATCTGGGCTCTGGGTGTCCTGCTGTACTTCATGGTGACAGCGACGTTCCCCTTTAACGGCTCGAGTCTGAGACGACTGCGCTTCTGCATCCTCAGAGGTTCTTACGCGTTCCCTGCGTTCGTGCCGGAAGCGTGTCAGCACGTGATTAAGGGCGCGCTGAGGCTGGTCCCCGCTGACCGTATATCCCTGGCACAGATCATGTCCAGCGCGTGGTTGAGGGGGGTCGAGTATCCGCAGCCGTACACACCTGCTCCTCCATCACCTGCGCACCTGACCGACGCCTCACGGACGCTCTCCGCCGACGAGCGCGCGGTCAAACTCGCGCTCGAGGAGCTGGGGATCACCGAGATTCACCTCAGGAACAACAAGGTGTTGGATTGCCGGAGCCCTCTGACAGGGATCTACCGGATTCTTCTGCACCGGATACAGAGGAGCAGATCCGTGGAGTCTGCGGGACAACACGGCGCTCTGTCCCGGGAGGAGATGGTCTCACCCTACGACCGTCCACAAAAAAAAAGCACAGTCCGCCGTCTGTGCCATCCTATAGACAACATACAGACATACAGAAAGACTGATGCATCTCTGTGCAATTCTTGGAAGGGTTTTTGAGCTATTGTTAAATTGCATGGCAAGCTTAATTAATTACATTTTGATAAGAGCAGACACACGGTTGATTTCGAATTTGACAAGCCTTATGCTTCAAATGTTAACTTTTTCAAGTGCTGTAAACCTTTTTTACTTGATAAAAAAATATATTGATAAATATTCCAAAAATCGTATTACCTAGCATTTACGGAATATTTCAGCTGAAATTTTATTAACGATATATAATCACTTGAAAAAGGGAACACAATATTTTTTTATTAATACAGTGCATATTACTATGTCAGCTAATGAGATTTTTTTATATATACATTTCTATTCATAAAATAGTTGTTAAAATGTATAAAAATAGTTATTCAGGTTATGCATTAATTCTCCAGTTTGTTTTTATTAAAAGGTGCACATTAGAGCTCAGAAAATCAAAACGGCTTGATAATCGTTTAGGTTTTTTTTGGGATAAAAAAAACAACAACATTCATTGGTTGCGTCAACACACTGCTAAACACATTTATATATTTATATGCAAAACATTTATGCATCCGATGTCCAATCAATGTTGTTATTAACTAAAACGAGTAAAATATTTCCAGTAAAAAAAAGGAATAAATCTTCATATATATATATATATATATATATATATATATATATATATATATATATATATATACACACACACCACACACACACACACACACACCACACACACACTTTGGTAACTGACTGAAATAAAATTACATAAATAGAATTAATAAAACTAATTATTAAACGAAAATGATAATATAAAAATAAAACCTCATTCAAACAAAACAATGACGTTTTAGCCAAATGTCTCCCATTTCGTGTGACTCATGTCCATCTTTTAAAAGCTATTTTAATATGAGATATTACACTGAAAATTATAATAACAATTCATTATGCATAATTGTGTAAAATCCCTATAGTAAGTAGGCTACATGGTTAATTAACAGACATGGGGACTTGTGACTTGGTGACTTGGACTCGAGTCGACTCGAGTCGCTATTTTTAGGACTTGAGACTTGACTCGGACTTGGAAGTTAAAGACTCGGGACTTGACTTGACTTGAGACACGATGACTTGAATGACTTGAGTGTTAATCACATCATGTTTTCAGTTTGAATATAAAATATATAAATTATTTTTTTAAATAAAGTTGATTACTCAGCTGGAGCGCAGGCTGAGAATAGCGTCGTGACTGGATCAGGACACTATCATCAGTCATGCCCTCTCTACCTTACACAAACCACGCCCACTTAAATCAGATATCACATCACATCAACATGTCACCCTGAGAGGTACGAGGGTCATCGCTTTTGTCTTCAATTAGTTCGCGCCTAAAAACGCGTGGAAAACGCTAGTCGTGCGCTTTCTCCTTCTTTCCAAAGCGCTCGGCAGAAGTGGTCCTGGGGCGTCTGGTCGTTGCTAAGCATGACACGCTCTCTCTCTCAATGAAGACGCGGAAATTTCAGCAAAGTAATATGGATTTGCAGCACTAAAAATCGCTCGCAGTAGCTCTGCTACTAAATTCATGTTCAAAATGGCAATCCATATACAGCTATGAACAGCTGTTCCTTCATCGTAGCTGAGCTTTCAACGTTGATACTGGAAAGGATGAAGCTGATGGTTAGTTATTGTCACATGACCTGCGGTGCGCTTGCGGCATTCTGAAAAGTTTAGATGTTTTTAACTCGGATGCGGTGCGACGCGCGCGCGTGTGCTATCATTATGAGCGCGCATACCGCGCGCCTACATTGGAAATAACGAACTGCGCGCGCAAAAAGACGTGATGTGAACGGCCCTAATGATCCGCTAGCAGGCCGTCAAAAAAACATTCCATGGGCGGCGCTAGGGCTGGGCTAAGGGGGCATAAGCCCGAATATTTTGTTACCTTGTCTTTCTCATAGAGCAAAAACAATTAATCAGAAAAACTAATGTAGCTGCCGCATTACCCAATCATGAGAAGTGCATATATATATATTAATATATATATTATATATATATATATTATAATATATATATATATATATATACAGTACAGAATATAAATATGACGTATTTTAAGTTGTTTTCATACTTTTTGTTATGTACAGTACAGTTTTCTTTATTTTCATGAAATGAAAATTGAGAGTCACACTGAAGGCATCAAGGGCTATTGATCAAGAAGGAGAGGTGATGGGGTGCTGCGCCAGATGACCTGGCCTCCACAGTCACGACCTGAACCCAATCCAGATGGTTTAGGGTGAGCTGGACCGCAGACAGAAGGCAAAAGGGCCAACAAGTGCTAAGCATCTCTCGGGGAACTCCTTCAAGACTGTTGAAGACCATTTCAGGTGACTACCTCTTGAAGCTCATCAAGAGAAAGTCAAGAGTGTGCAAAGCAGTAATCAAAGCAAAAGGTGGCTACTTTGGAAGAACCTACAATATGACATATTTTCAGTTGTTCCACCACTTTTTTGTTATGTATATAATTCCATATATAATTCCACATGTGTTAATTCATAGTTTGATGCCTTCTGTGTGAATCTACAATTTTCATAGTCATGAAAAAAAGAAAACTCTTTGAATGAGAAGGTGTGTCCAAACTTTTGGTCTGTACTTGTACATAACAAAAAAGTATGAAACAACTGAAAATACGTCATATTTATATTCTATACTCTGAGAGAGAGAGAGAGAGTGTGTGTGTGTGTGTGTGTGTGTGTGTGTGTGGTGTGTGAGAGAGAGAGGAGAGAGAGAGAGAGAGAGAGAGAGAGGAGAAATGTAACAGTTTAATGTTGTATGTAAACTGTGGTTTGAGAGAGAGAGAGAGCGAGAGAGAGAGAGGTGTTCAGAGAGGAGTCTGTTGGATGTTTTAGCTGTTATTTGTTTTATGGACTCAATGTTGAAATGTAAAACATTTCAAACACTGTGGCAGAAGTGAAAAATAAATAATTTTAGGAAGTTACAATTTTTGTTTGATTCCATGATGTATTTTACTGAACATGAGTATTTACAATGCAAATCCAAATTATTTTAATTTACTGACAGTTACTTATATCTTGTCTTTAACTTTATTAAGATCAGATTTCTGCAGGTAAAATAACAATATTAAGGTGACTTGACTTGGACTTGACTTGACATAGCTTGTGACTCAACTTGACTTGACTTGCCCAAGAAAAAAATACTTGGGACTTACTTGAGACTTGAAGGTTAAGACTTGAGACTTACTTGAGACTTGCACATGTGTGACTTGGTCCCATCTCTGTTAATTAATATTACTCTGTAACAAGGACACCTTAAATATAAGTGTAACTGGGAAATGTTTGGTGTTATTGTGTTATCCTTGACCAATGAGATCCTGAAACTCAATGCATGTGTAAAATACGCTATAATTTATACAAACCCGAAAATTGCTTGTTGCAGCATCAGTTTAAAATTAAATGAATGAAAATGGAACAGAAATTTTATTTATTCCTTCGTTTATGACTTATTTTGAGTAACATTTAGAATTTAACTGACAGAAGTCAAAACAAACAGGGGACTCACACAATTAACAATGTTTATCTTTTTTTAGATAATTTGAACATACAAATTAAGTGCAAGCAATAGATAATAAAAATAGAATACAATTAAAAATACATTCAGTTGTATATCTATTTGTTTATTAGGAGCAAACTTAGGGATTTGCTGACTCTTGTAAGGCTGCTGCTTCTGATGAATAAATATCGATTGTCTATTTTATTCTTCTGAGACTTCTTTGGCTGCTGGGCCCTCGGACGCTGAACACTTTTTTGTGATGCACCAGACCCATGCAAAGATGGCCTACGTCTGGATCTGACACTTCGCACTTTCCTTATCAAAGAAGACCCTCCTGACAGTCGGTCCACCCTCCTCATAAGGACTTGGACCCATTTTTCTCTGGGATCAGTGCAAAAATCACTTCCGTCTTCCA
>NW_020528868.1:0-13267 GCF_003368295.1 Carassius auratus | reverse complement strand
CAATCTACTAGCATTGCTATCATTTCACTGGCCATGATTTTTGTGTTGGAAAATTGTTTTACAGTATATGACTTAAAACTGCATACAAAAATGTATTTAAATGATTTCCATGTCATTTTAACCTATCAAAGGCATTTTCCCTAACCGTAATTAAATGCATGCATCATCTTTCATATCAAATTCTATTACATTTACATTTTATTAATAATTTCACTTAATATAAGACAATATAGGGCTGTTAACCAATCCTATAAAACAAAAACTATCTACAAAACTGATCTTTCCACTGCAGAAGAAACAGAAGGACTGAAGAGGCATTGCACAAAAAATGAAAAACTAAACTGTTAGTAACGCAGGACAGTAAATATCCATTTATCAGGTGATTATGAGAGATCAGTGTCAGTGTTTGGATTAGGGCTGGGATAAACCATTATTTTTTAAACGATTAATCTAGCGATTATTTTTTCGATGCATCGATTAATCTAACGATTAATTTTTTCAGACCGATTCGATTTCGATTATCTCCCCATTAATTGACTACTAACAATTTATACATGTTGATTTACATATCTGAATGAAAAAAAACATGAATTCCTTAACATTGCAATATATGTTTATTGCTCTTAAATTACAAAATAAAAGACTGACTAAGAATGCATTACTTTGCACTTGTATAGAGATAGCATTCAATAAAACCTTGAAGCCTTGAAAACACATAGCTTACTGAAACAAGCTTACTGAACACATAGGGCCTAGCTTACTGAAAAAAAGTTCTTCTTTCAGATGAAAATAACAACAACTTGATGTCTAGCATTCAATAAAAAAAATACTTGTTTAGAGCAATTGAAAGAATACAGTAACCAATGTAAACTTGAGGGCTTTAAGCTAATACAGAGAGTGCTTTTCAAAAAAAATAAATAAATAAAAATTAACAGTGGGAGCCAGCAGCCTGTCATGGAGAAAAAAAAAATCTCTGAATGCTCCACGTGAAACTTTGGCGTTCCGCCCTTTTTCTATCGTGTCTAATGATTTTGGTTAATATGCACGAGAGAGAGAGAGAGAGAGAGAGAGAGAGAGAGAGAGAGAGAGCAAGACAGCGCTCGTGTAGTTTGAAGACTGTGAGTGCGCGAGCGCGCGTGAAACTTTGGTGTTTCGCCCTTTTTCTATCGTGTTTAATGATTTTGATTAATATGCACAAGGGAGAGAGAGAGCAAGAAGCGCTCGTGTTGTTTGAAGACTGTGAGTGTGCGCGCGCAGCCGGGGCTCTCTCTCGTACGCGCCCTGTCAGCGCAAATAAGGCTTTGACAGCCGCCAAAAAAAAAAAAAAAAAAAAATCAATGCAGAAAAACCCCTGGATTGGTTATATAACGTTGGACAGAATGTTGATCCGGCCATCGCGTATATTCAGCGCACATAAAGTAAACGTTTTGCAAACGTTTTTTAGAGAAATAAAAACAGGTCGATGCGCATATTTTGCGTCGACGTATTTTTTGCGTCGACGTCATCGATGACCTCGACGCGTTGTCCCAGCCCTAGTTTGGATCCATAAATTCTCAGAAATTCATACACATGGACAAGACATTCTGAGTAAATAAGTCAAGTTTGATGAATTTCTGCTGCTCGGGAGCTAACAGAGATGAAGGCTGTAATACTAATGTTGTCCACTAGAGGAAATCACACAACAAACTCTTTTAGATCACTATTTAAAGACTGTGTCTTTAAAATACAAAAATACATACTATCATTAATATTTTTATATCCAAATGATATTGAAAACATATGTTGCCAACTATGACTGAATATATGCCCAATTGAAGGAAAGTGAATATAAAATTAGAATAAGTTAATGTATTAAATGGAATAATATTTCTAAAACGAGACACCTAAAGATTCTTATTAGAAAAGAGACATGGCCATTGTAAACTGTATCATCAACAAAAGCCACTGTGCTTGGATCCTTATTATTGACACTTTTGGCTATATTGTAAAAAAAAAAAAAAAAAAAAAAAAAAGAGGGAGCTATCAAAATAAATAAATGCATACATAGATAAAAAAAAAATGTTAGCTTCTATGGGTAATTTTAAATATCTTCTCACGCCTTTGATGACTTTACAATATGTTTTCTTAAATATTTCAGTAATATTAAGATATACTCCTCCCATTAATCCCACACACATCTATCAAAGCGTGTCTACAGATATAAACAAGTTACATTTACCACTTTTTAAGAACCTGTGGCCACCCTGCAGGGGAGAAAATGTGTATTATTATTATTATTATTATTATATTTATATTATATAGATATGTCTTTAACTGAAAGATCTACTCTTTACTACAATATTTAATCACAAATATGATAAAATCATCAAAGACATGAGAAGACAAGTGCCCGTGGAGGGTAAATGAATCAATGCAGCTGAACTTCTCTTTCTGATAGTTTCCTCTGATAGCTTTCTATGAAATCCTGCAGATTAACATGGACTGCAATAAAAACTTAGCTCTGCTGTGATCCGTTCATGAACCTCTGGACTGATGACCGCCACCTCTTCGGTTGAGAAACACCTTCACTGCTTTGGTCAACCAGCGAATGGAGAGAATTTCTGCAAAGGAGGAGTAATAATTATAATAATAATAATAACAAATGCAAAAGGAGGAATACAGCTGTGACCTGATCTTCTGTATGTCCTGCTGGAACTGCTGGATGCTCCTCTAAATGTGAACTGAATCTGTGTCCTTCTTCTGGAGTTTGGCATAGAGGAGGTCCACATGTGGCATGATGTTGTTTGATGATGACTTTGGGTTTGTGAGAAGTGGCCTGTTTCATGATCAGATTGAGCTGATGTGCATAGCAGTGGATGTAATGGGCATTTGGGTCCACATCTTCATCTTCCTCTGAACCCTGCAGTGTCGCTCCTCATCACTGGCTCCATCATACGCTTGGGAGATGAGTTTATTCTTCTGATCCTCTGGAAGGATGACAGCAAGACACTCTTTTAGTGCTGTAGTGATGGACTCAGCTGTGGTTGAACCCAGAGGAATAAACTCTCCTGTACCATTCTTTTGGCATCAGTGTAGCGCAGCAGAAGCACAAGTGGACACTGTGTGGCAATATCGGTGTCTCGTCGGCCTGGATTGAGAGAAAATCACTTCAGCTAGTCAGTGATTCCCATCAGAAGTGATGGAAAAGCCCGAGTGTAAGCTCGACCGAGATCACTTGACTACTGATGAATTCACAAGTTGAGTCGATCTGATCCAAGCCCCTTTATCCTCTTTTTTTCTTCATCCGAACGCCTTTTGAAGGGTATTGTTGCAAAGATAAACCCGAGTTTTCATTTCATTTGGAGATATTTGGCTGCTTCCACATTGATCAGAAGCTGTCAGTCAAATGACAATCTGCTGACAGAGTCTGAACACAGCATTAGATGAACATTTCAGTAAACGAGCGTGTGCTACAATCACGAGTCACTCTATAAGATGAGATTTCAGCACTTGACAAACGGACAGCGACTCTAAGCAGCTCTTAAAGCACAGATACTGAGATTGTGTTAAGTGCATTTCTGGAAACACACGTGAATCAATAACGAAAGATCGTAAAATGACTCTCAGAAAACGCTCTTAAACTCTCAGATCAATCGCTGTCGAGAAACCGGCCACTAATGAAGCATCTGATAGCAGGTTTATAATAAACGGGATTTAACTCATCATTTATCTCTTATATTAAACGCTTCGTTATTTATACAGCATAGCATTAATATTAGGACTTATATCTATCTGCACAGAATCCCCTGAACGCAGAAGTGAACGTGTCTGTGTGTCTCTGAATGAACTCCTTTTGTGGAAGCGATCTTCACACAACAACGAGCAGAAACACAACTAAACTCTTAACATTCACAGCGTTTATTATAATAGTGTCCTCATTATAATGTTATCTGTATGACAGTCCCAGTCATAGTTGTTTGTCTGCTCGCTATCTGAAGAGATAATCACCGAACAATCAAGCGCTTTACTGCTGCGCAACTCAACCGAATGCGTCTGATACGAGATCAATCATATATACACGATATATAGAAACATTTATTATATTTGTGATCATTATTTCAAATACAAAAGTAGTGATGAGAAAAGTAGTTTAAAAATCACAATAAAAAAATAAATGATCAGAGAAAATATTACACACAGATCTACTGTTTTAATAAACTGTTTCAATGAATTTATTTTAAAAGTGCGCTGTTTGTACTGTTCTTCAAATAGTGAATAAAATGAGACAAACCCTGAGTAAAAGTGCAGCATTTCTAAACACTGAAGCTGTCAGTCAGTTCAGCACAAACTCACTGTGTGTGAAAACTCCCGTTTTAATCAATTCATCTGTCAAAACTCAATCTGCTTGTTTTGCACTGTGTTGCAAAGAATTTAATAATATAATAAATAATTAAAGCTGCAAGCAGCATTTTACCGGGGTTCAAGCACATTAAGGCCTCTGAGGTGGTCAGAGCCAACCTGGATGTATGGATGACAGTTAAACACATCCAAAATGGAGAACAGGCTAACAGACAGACACGCACACTGAAAGTAAATGATTAGACTAATATATGTATACTCTATAAGCATATGCACACACACACACACACACACACACAAGACACACAAAGATACACATATACATGCACAAACATTTTGTGGCAGATATAGGTATTTGATAAAAAGTGATAGGTGACAATAAGCTTATTGCAAGTCTTCTCTTTTTTTAGAGTTTAGATGTCATTTTCAGATTAAACTGTAATCATAATGTGGCAAAATTGTTAAAACTGATACATCTGTATGAACAAAATGGAAAACATCAATTCAATGAGATACAAAATGTTATAACAGTTAATTTATTAATGTTTTGGCATGAATTCATAAAAACAGTACTAGCTGAAAGAGCCCATTAGTGGTCTTCCGCTGCCATCTAGTGGTTATAAATTGCATTTACTCAAACAACACTGTGTTTTTAAACATAACTGTTAAAGTGTTGTTGTTGGGTTTTTTGCCCTATCTCTCTTAAATGTTGCATGCTTGTTTAGAATGAAATTATGCATTACTTTACACAGTTTTGATAATTTGTGGGATTTCTGTTTGTATTAATAGGTCTTTGTGCCTCTGGGGTGGTCTCGGCCAACCAGGATGTATGGATGACATTTAAATACATCCAAAAGACAGACACACACACACTGAAATTAAATGATTAAACTAGTTTTTAAGAGTTTAGATGTCATTCAGGTTTCACTGTAATCACAATGTGGCAAAATTGTAAAAAATGATGTGTCTGTATGAACAAAATGGAAAACATTGATTCAATAAGATGTAACATGTTATAACAGTTAATTTATTAATGTTTTGGCATGAATTCATGAATCCTTTCTACAGTACTGTTCATTTTAACTGAATGAGCCCATTAGTGGTCTTCCGCTGCCATCTAGTGGTTATAAATTGCATTTACTGAAACAACACTGTGTTTCTAAACATAACTGTTATAGTGTTGTTATTTTTTTATTTTTGCCCAATCTCTCTTAAATTTTGCATGCTTGTTTAGAATGAAATCATGCATTATTTTACACAGTTTTGATCATTTGTGGGATTTCTGTTTGTATTAATAGGCCTTTGTGTACACTATGCAAATAACATAATATAAATTATCTGGTTTATAGTTGTCTAAATGCAATTGTTCAACATGTTTTTGATAATTATTGACCTTCAGAGTCTAGAGAATTGTACTTCAGTGGTTTTATTGATTTTCATCTTATACCCGATCACTAGTTTGCCAAAGTACCTTTTTTAAAATAATCTTGAATGTTTAATTAACAGCTTTATTGACAACGTTGGTCCCAGAGGCAAAGTTGTTCAGAATGAGGATATTTATCAAATGATATAAAGATTTAGTGTTTTTGAGTGAATATATGAGCATTTACAAACAATTTGAGGCCATTTACCATATAAATCTTGTGTTTTGAGACCTTTTCTACTGTTATAGCGCCACCTATGGTCTGATCTCCATGAAACTTTGCATGCTTGTTAAGAGTCACCTGTTACATGATTTCACCGAGTTTCATAAAGTTTTGAGTTTTCGTTAAGGTTTTATAGGCTTTGGGGTATGTTTGGCCACACCCCTTTTTCTAAATTACCCCTTTACAGCTGACCAAAGGACAAAATTCAACATTTTTTTAATAATTATTGATCTAGAGAGTCCACAGAATATTACTGCAGTGGTTTTGGTTCCGATCGGACAAAAACCTAGGACTAGTTCGCAAAAGTAGGTTTTTAACAATTTTGTGAATAACAATTGAACGATATTGATTGACAGCAATGGTTCTTGAGGCAAAGTTGTGCATTATGAGGAGATCTATCAAATGATATGCATACTGTGTTGATATGTGAAACACCACGTGATTACAGAGGCCATAAAACTCGTTAGCGCCAACTAGTGGCCGATTTCTTTCAAATTCTTACAGACCTTAAGGTTCATGAGTCGAACGTACCCAGCGAGTTCGTTCCGATCAACATCCGTTAACCCTTTCAAATAGGTGCTTAAAATTGTTTGGCCAATGGCGGCCATGTTTTTTTGAGATATGCAAATGTCCTCATATGTACTTGTGCCCCTTCAGACCAAGACATTGCATACCAATTTTCAAGTCGACGAGGCCAACAGTTTGCCTAGTTATAGCCATTTATGTGTTTTTTCTATCTTATAGCGCCCCCAAGTGGCAGAGATGCGCAATATTTTTGATTTGACCAAAGATTGAGCTTATACATATGTATAACCGAGTTTGGTGAAGATATCTCATTCCGTTCAAGAGTTATAGTTAAAATAGCATTTGGCTAACGTTAGCATAGACGCTTTTTGGTGGACTGTTTCGCGTAAGAATTGAAATTTCAACTTTTTTTTGATAATTATTGATATTGAGTGTCCAGGGAATATTTATGAAGTGGTTTGGTTCTGATTGGTTGAAAATCCTAGGACTAGTTCGCAAAAGTAGGTTTCGGATATAGCTCGATTTTGCGAGAAAAACGGTGCGTCGTAGACCCCAAAAAGGCGCCGTGCACTTTTGTTCGGTCTAACCCAAGGATTGCAACAATGCCATGTTTTTTGAGTCTATGGCTAACGGTTTACACTTTACGGCCAAAATTGTCCAAAATTTTTGTTTTTTGCGCTGTAGCGCCCCCGTTAGGGCCGATTGGGCCGGTTCTTTGTATCTGAGTAGCGAGCAAGACTACTACCATCTGACCAAGTTTCAGCTCTCTAGGCCTTACGGTTTGGGCTGCACGTTCAGTTTTAAGGCGGAAGAATAATAATAATAATAATAATAATAATAATTAAAGCTGCAAGCAGCATTTTACCGGGGTTCAAGCACATTAAGGCCTCTGAGGTGGTCAGAGCCAACCTGGATGTATGGATGACAGTTAAACACATCCAAAATGGAGAACAGGCTAACAGACAGACACGCACACTGAAAGTAAATGATTAGACTAATATATGTATACTCTATAAGCATATGCACACACACACACACACACACACACACACACACACACACAAAGACACACAAAGATACACATATACATGCACAAACATTTTGTTGCAGATATAGGTATTTGATAAAAAGTGATAGGTGACAATAAGCTTATTGCAAGTCTTCTCTTTTTTTAGAGTTTAGATGTCATTTTCAGATTAAACTGTAATCATAATGTGGCAAAATTGTTAAAACTGATACATCTGTATGAACAAAATGGAAAACATCAATTCAATGAGATACAAAATGTTATAACAGTTAATTTATTAATGTTTTGGCATGAATTCATAAAAACAGTACTAGCTGAAAGAGCCCATTAGTGGTCTTCCGCTGCCATCTAGTGGTTATAAATTGCATTTACTCAAACAACACTGTGTTTTTAAACATAACTGTTAAAGTGTTGTTGTTGGGTTTTTTTGCCCTATCTCTCTTAAATGTTGCATGCTTGTTTAGAATGAAATTATGCATTACTTTACACAGTTTTGATAATTTGTGGGATTTCTGTTTGTATTAATAGGTCTTTGTGCCTCTGGGGTGGTCTCGGCCAACCAGGATGTATGGATGACATTTAAATACATCCAAAAGACAGACACACACACACTGAAATTAAATGATTAAACTAGTTTTTAAGAGTTTAGATGTCATTCAGGTTTCACTGTAATCACAATGTGGCAAAATTGTAAAAAATGATGTGTCTGTATGAACAAAATGGAAAACATTGATTCAATAAGATGTAACATGTTATAACAGTTAATTTATTAATGTTTTGGCATGAATTCATGAATCCTTTCTACAGTACTGTTCATTTTAACTGAATGAGCCCATTAGTGGTCTTCCGCTGCCATCTAGTGGTTATAAATTGCATTTACTGAAACAACACTGTGTTTCTAAACATAACTGTTATAGTGTTGTTATTTTTTTTATTTTTGCCCAATCTCTCTTAAATTTTGCATGCTTGTTTAGAATGAAATCATGCATTATTTTACACAGTTTTGATCATTTGTGGGATTTCTGTTTGTATTAATAGGCCTTTGTGTACACTATGCAAATAACATAATATAAAATTACTGGTTTATAGTTGTCTAAATGCAATTGTTCAACATGTTTTTGATAATTATTGACCTTCAGAGTCTAGAGAATTGTACTTCAGTGGTTTTATTGATTTTCATCTTATACCCGATCACTAGTTTGCCAAAGTAACCTTTTTAAAATAATCTTGAATGTTTAATTAACAGCTTATTGACAACGTTGGTCCCAGAGGCAAAGTTGTTCAGAATGAGGATATTTATCAAATGATATAAAGATTTAGTGTTTTTGAGTGAATATATGAGCATTTACAAACATTTGAGGCCATTTACCATATAATCTTGTGTTTTGAGACCTTTTCTACTGTTATAGTGCACCTATGGTCTGATCTCCATGAAACTTTGCATGCTTGTTAAGAGTCACAAGCTAGATGATTTCACCGAGTTTCAATAAAGTTTTGAGTTTTCGTTAAGGTTTTATAGGCTTTGGGGTATGTTTGGCCACACCCCTTTTTCTAAATTACCCTTACAGCTTAACCAAAGGACAAAATCAACATTTTTTTAATAATTATTGATCTAGAGAGTCCACAGAATATTACTGCAGTGGTTTGGTTTCCGATCGGACAAAAACCTAGGACTAGTTCGCAAAAGTAGGTTTTTTAACATTATTTGTGAATAACAATTGAATGATTTGATTGACAGCAATGGTTCTTGAGGCAAAGTTGTGCATTAATGAGGAGATCTATCAAATGATATGCATACTGTGTTGATATGTGAAACACCACGTGATTACAGAGCCATAAAAGTCTCGTTAGCGCCAACTAGTGGCCGATTTCTTTCAAAATTCTTACAGACCTTAAGGTTGCATGAGGTCGAACGTACCAGCGAGTTTCGTTCCGATCAACATCCGTTAACCCTTTCAAATAGGTGCTTAAAATTGTTTGGCCAATGGCGGCCATGTTTTTTTTAAGATATGCAAATGTCCTCATATGTACTTGTGCCCCTTCAGACCGAGACATTGCATACCAATTTTCAAGTCGATCGAGGCAACAGTTGCCTAGTTATAGCCATTTATGTGTTTTTTCTATCTTATAGCGCCCCCAAGTGGCAGAGATGCGCAATATTTTTGATTTGACCAAAGATTGAGCTATACATATGTGTACCAGTTTGGTGAAGATATCTCATTCCGTTCAAGAGTTATAGTTAAAATAGCATTTGGCTAACGTTAGCATAGACGCTTTTTGGTGTACTGTTTCGCGTAAGAATTGAAATTTCAACTTTTTTTTGATAATTATTGATATTGAGTGTCCAGGGAATATTTATGAAGTGGTTTGGTTCTGATTGGTTGAAAATCCTAGGACTAGTTCGCAAAAGTAGGTTTCGGATTAGCTCGATTTTGCGAGAAAACGGTGCGTCGTAGACCCCAAAAAGGCGCCGTGCACTTTTGTTCGGGCTAACCCAAGGATTGCAACAATGCCATGTTTTTGAGTCTATGGCTAACGGTTTACACTTTACGGCCAAAATTGTCCAAAATTTTTGTTTTTTGCGCTGTAGCGCCCCCGTTAGGCCGATTGGGCCGGTTCTTTGTATCTGAGTAGCGAGCAAGACTACTACCATCTGACCAAGTTTCAGCTCTCTAGGCCTTACGGTTTGGGCTGCACGTTCAGTTTTAAGGCGGAAGAATAATGAATAAATAATAATAATTAAAGCTGCAAGCAGCATTTACCGGGGTTCAAGCACATTTAAGGCTCTGAGGTGGTCTGAGCCAACCTGGATGCATGGATGACATTTAAACACATCCAAAATGGAGAATAGGCTAACAGACAGACACACACAACTGAAAGTAAATGATTAGACTAATATATGTATACTCTATAAGCATATGCACACACACACACACACACACACACACACACACACAAGAAGACACACATATACATGCACAAACATTTGTTGCAGATATAGGTATTTGAAATAAGTGATAGGTGACAATAAACTTATTGCAAGTCTTCTCTTTGTTAAGAGTTTAGATGTCATTTTCAGGTTAAACTGTAATCACAATGTGGCAAAATAGTAAAAACTGATATATCTGTAAGAACAAAATGGAAAACATTGACTCAATGAGATTTAAAATGTTATAACAGTTACATTTTTAATGTTTTGGGATGAATTCATGAATCCTTTCAACAGTACTGTTCAACTTAACTGAATGAGCCCATTAGTGGTCTTCCGCTGCCATCTAGAGGTTATAAATTGCATTTACTCAAGCAACACTGTTTTTAAACATAACTGTTATAGTGTTTTTTTTTTTTTTTTGCCCAATCTCTCTTAAATTTTGCATGCTTGTTTAGAATGAAATTATGCATTGTTTTACACAGTTTTGATAATTTGTGGGCTTTCTGTTTGTATTAATAGGCCTTTGTGTACACTATGAAAAGAACATATTATAAAATTACTGGTTTATAGTTGTCCAAATGCAATTGTTCAACATGTTTTTGATAATTATTGACCTTCAGAGTCTAGAGAATTGTACTTCAGTGGTTTTATTGATTTTCATCTTAAACCGTATCACAAGTATGCCAAAGTAACTTTTTAAAATAATCTTGAATATTTAATTAACAGCTTTATTGACAACATTGGTCCCAGAGGCAAAGTTGTTCAGAATGAGGAGATCTATCATATGATATGAAGATTTAGTGTTTTTGAGTGAATATATGAGCATTTTCAAACAATTTGAGGCCATTTACCATATAAATCTTGTGTTTTGAGACCTTTTCTACTGTTATAGCGCCACCTATGGTCTGATCTCCATGAAACTTTGCATGCTTGTTAAGAGTCACCTGTTACATGATTTCACTGAGTTTCATAAAGTTTTGAGTTTTCGTTTAGGTTTTATAGGCTTTGGGGTATGTTTGGCCACACCCCTTTTTCTAAATTACCCCTTTACAGCTAACCAAAGGACAAAATTCAACATTTTTTTAATAATTATTGATCTAGAGAGTCCACAGAATATTACTGCAGTGGTTTGGTTCCGATCGGACAAAAAACCTAGGACTAGTTCGCAAAAGTAGGTTTTTAACATATTTGTGAATAACAATTGAACGATTTGATTGACAGCAATGGTTCTTGAGGCAAAGTTGTGCATTATGAGGAGATCTATCAAATGATATGCATATTGTGTTGATATGTGAAACACCACGTGATTACAGAGCCATAAAACTCGTTAGCGCCAACTAGTGGCCGATTTCTTTCAAAATTCTTACAGACCTTAAGGTTCATGAGTCGAACGTACCCAGCGAGTTTCGTTCCGATCAACATCCGTTAACCCTTTCAAATAGGTGCTTAAAATTGTTTGGCCAATGGCGGCCATGTTTTTTTGAGATATGCAAATGTCCTCATAGTACTTGTGCCCCTTCAGACCAAGACACTGCATACCGATTTTCAAGTCGATCGAGCCAACGGTTGCCTAGTTATAGCAATTTATGTGTTTTTTCTATCTTATAGCGCCCCCAAGTGGCAGAGATGCGCAATTTTTTTGATTTGACCAAAGATTGAGCTCATACATATGTATACCGAGTTTGGTGAAGATATCTCATTCCGTTCAAGAGTTATAGTTAAAATAGCATTTGGCTAACGTTAGCATAGACGCTTTTTGGTGTACTGTTTCGCGTAAGAATTGAAATTTCAACTTTTTTTTGATAATTATTGATATTGAGTGTCCAGGGAATATTTATGAAGTGGTTTGGTTCTGATTGGTTGAAAATCCTAGGACTAGTTCGCAAAAGTAGGTTTCGGATATAGCTCGATTTTGCGAGAAAACGGTGCGTCGTAGACCCCAAAAAGGCGCCGTGCACTTTTGTTCGGGCTAACCCAAGGATTGCAACAATGCCATGTTTTTGAGTCTATGGCTAACGGTTTACACTTTACGGCCAAAAATTGTCCAAAATTTTTGTTTTTTGCGCTGTAGCGCCCCCGTTAGGCCGATTGGGCCGGTTCTTTGTATCTGAGTAGCGAGCAAGACTACTACATCTGACCAAGTTTCAGCTCTCTAGGCCTTACGGTTTGGGCTGCACGTTCAGTTTTAAGGCGGAAGAATAATAATAATAATAATAATAATAATAATAATAAAAATCCTAACAAATACAATAGGGTTTCAGCACTGCGTGCTTGAACCCCTAATAAAAATCCTAACAAATACAATAGGGTTTCAGCACTGCGTGCTTGAACCCCTAATAATAAAAATCCTAACAAATACAATAGGGTTTCAGCACTGCGTGCTTGAACCCCTAATAATAATAATATTAAAAAAACAAAACCGGAATTAACCAGCCTGGACCTAATCTCAGCACTGAATTTCCTAAGAGGGTCTACCATTAAAAATATTTCTGATAGTTTGCTTCTTCAACACTCTTTACATTCAGGATCATGTTCATGTTCATATTTCACAATTATATACTTTAATAGCATTTATTAAAAGTTTTTTGTGTTTGACAGGACATTGTTCTTAATCTCAACGGCAAAATTACTAATGATATTTTTTTTTTTTTTTTTACAATTGTAATTGTTGATGTTGTTTTTTTTGACAATTAAATATTTTAATTAATGCTATTGATTAAAAATTAGATATGATGGAATTTAAAAAGTACTACTAATAATAATAATAATAATAAAACATGTATATATTATTATTATTAT
>NW_020528867.1:0-29417 GCF_003368295.1 Carassius auratus | reverse complement strand
CAAAACTAATGTTAGGACTTAATGATCAAGATTGTCAGTTTACAGCTTTCTGAGTCCAGTAATGCTTGAAATAGTGTTTCTGTTGAAATGAAGTGAAATCAAGCCCAAGTCTGCTCAAAAGCTTTTCTCTCTATTAGATAAAGCTGTTCATTCAGTATTCAGTGCAAATCTTGGCCAAACTGAAACAAGCTTATTGCCTTATGAAGTACAATGTTTTCTGCAATGCTGTAAGACAGTTTTTAATGTGTTAGAAGTTATATGCACAAAAACTTATGTTAGGACTTCAATGATCAAGATTGTCAGTTTACAGCTTTCTGAGTCCAGTAATGCTGAAATAGTGTTTCTGTTCAAATGAAGTGAAATCAAGCCCAAATCTGCTCAAAAGCTTTTCTCTCTATTAGAGAAAGCTGTTTCATTCAGTAATTCAGTGCAAATCTTGCCAAACTGAAACATGCTTATGTCTTATGAAATAAAATGTTTTCTGCAATGCTGTAAGACAGTTTTTAATGTGTTAGAAGTTATATACACAAAAACTTAATGTTAGGACTGCAATGATCAAGATTGTCAGTTTACAGCTTTCTGAGTCCAGTAATGTTGAAATAGTGTTTCTGTTCAAATGAAGTGAAATCAAGCCCAAATCTGCTCAAAAGCTTTTCTCTCTATTAGAGAAAGCTGTTTCATTCAATATTCAGTGCAAATCTTGCCAAACTGAAACAAGCTTATGCCTTATGAAGTACAATGTTTTCTGCAATGCTGTAAGACAGTTTTTAATGTGTTAGAAGTTATATGCACAAAAACTAATGTTAGGACTGCAATGATCAAGATTGTCAGTTTACAGCTTTCTGAGTCCAGTAATGTTGAAATAGTGTTTCTGTTCAAATGAAGTGAAATCAAGCCCAAATCTGCTCAAAAGCTTTTCTCTCTATTAGATAAAGCTGTTTCATTCAGTATTCAGTGCAAATCTTGCCAAACTGAAACAAGCTTATGTCTTATGAAGTACAATGTTTTCTGCAATGCTGTAAGACAGTTTTTAATGTGTTAGAAGTTATATGCACAAAAACTTATGTTAGGACTTCAATGATCAAGATTGTCAGTTTACAGCTTTCTGAGTCCAGTAATGCTGAAATAGTGTTTCTGTTGAAATGAAGTGAAATCAAGCCCAAATCTGCTCAAAAGCTTTTCTCTCTATTAGATAAAGCTGTTTCATTCAGTATTCAGTGCAAATCTTGCCAAACTGAAACAAGCTTATGTCTTATGAAGTACAATGTTTTCTGCAATGCTGTAAGACAGTTTTTAATGTGTTAGAAGTTATATGCACAAAAACTAATGTTAGGACTTCAATGATCAAGATTGTCAGTTTACAGCTTTCTGAGTCCAGTAATGCTGAAATAGTGTTTCTGTTGAAATGAAGTGAAATCAAGCCCAAATCTGCTCAAAAGCTTTTCTCTCTATTAGATAAAGCTGTTTCATTCAGTATTCAGTGCAAATCTTGCCAAACTGAAACAAGCTTATGTCTTATGAAGTACAATGTTTTCTGCAATGCTGTAAGACAGTTTTAATGTGTTAGAAGTTATATGCACAAAAACTTATGTTAGGACTTCAATGATCAAGATTGTCAGTTTACAGCTTTCTGAGTCCAGTAATGCTGAAATAGTGTTTCTGTTGAAATGAAGTGAAATCAAGCCCAAATCTGCTCAAAAGCTTTTCTCTCTATTAGATAAAGCTGTTTCATTCAGTATTCAGTGCAAATCTTGCCAAACTGAAACAAGCTTATGTCTTATGAAGTACAATGTTTTCTGCAATGCTGTAAGACAGTTTTTAATGTGTTAGAAGTTATATGCACAAAAACTAATGTTAGGACTTCAATGATCAAGATTGTCAGTTTACAGCTTTCTGAGTCCAGTAATGCTGAAATAGTGTTTCTGTTGAAATGAAGTGAAATCAAGCCCAAATCTGCTCAAAAGCTTTTCTCTCTATTAGATAAAGCTGTTTCATTCAGTATTCAGTGCAAATCTTGCCAAACTGAAACAAGCTTATGTCTTATGAAGTACAATGTTTTCTGCAATGCTGTAAGACAGTTTTTAATGTGTTAGAAGTTATATGCACAAAAACTTATGTTAGGACTTCAATGATCAAGATTGTCAGTTTACAGCTTTCTGAGTCCAGTAATGCTGAAATAGTGTTTCTGTTGAAATGAAGTGAAATCAAGACCAAATCTGCTCAAAAGCTTTTCTCTCTATTAGATAAAGCTGTTTCATTCAGTATTCAGTGCAAATCTTGCCAAACTGAAACAAGCTTATGTCTTATGAAGTACAATGTTTTCTGCAATGCTGTAAGACAGTTTTTAATGTGTCAGAAGTTATATGCACAAAAACTAATGTTAGGACTTCAATGATCAAGATTGTCAGTTTACAGCTTTCTGAGTCCAGTAATGCTGAAATAGTGTTTCTGTTGAAATGAAGTGAAATCAAGCCCAATTCTGCTCAAAAGCTTTTCTCTCTATTAGATAAAGCTGTTTCATTCAGTATTCAGTGCAAATCTTGCCAAACTGAAACAAGCTTATGTCTTATGAAGTACAATGTTTTCTGCAATGCTGTAAGACAGTTTTTAATGTGTTAGAAGTTATATGCACAAAAACTTATGTTAGGACTTCAATGATCAAGATTGTCAGTTTACAGCTTTCTGAGTCCAGTAATGCTGAAATAGTGTTTCTGTTGAAATGAAGTGAAATCAAGCCCAAATCTGCTCAAAAGCTTTTCTCTCTATTAGATAAAGCTGTTTCATTCAGTATTCAGTGCAAATCTTGCCAAACTGAAACAAGCTTATGTCTTATGAAGTACAATGTTTTCTGCAATGCTGTAAGACAGTTTTTAATGTGTTAGAAGTTATATGCACAAAAACTAATGTTAGGACTTCAATGATCAAGATTGTCAGTTTACAGCTTTCTGAGTCCAGTAATGCTGAAATAGTGTTTCTGTTGAAATGAAGTGAAATCAAGCCCAAATCTGCTCAAAAGCTTTTCTCTCTATTAGATAAAGCTGTTTCATTCAGTATTCAGTGCAAATCTTGCCAAACTGAAACAAGCTTATGTCTTATGAAGTACAATGTTTTCTGCAATGCTGTAAGACAGTTTTTAATGTGTTAGAAGTTATATGCACAAAAACTAATGTTAGGACTTCAATGATCAAGATTGTCAGTTTACAGCTTTCTGAGTCCAGTAATGCTGAAATAGTGTTTCTGTTGAAATTAAGTGAAAACAAGCCCAAATCTGCTCAAAAGCTTTTCTCTCTATTAGATAAAGCTGTTTCATTCAGTATTCAGTGCAAATCTTGCCAAACTGAAACAAGCTTATGCCTTATGAAGTACAATGTTTTCTGCAATGCTGTAAGACAGTTTTTAATGTGTTAGAAGTTATATGCACAAAATCTTATGTTAGGACTTCAATGATCAAGATTGTCAGTTTACAGCTTTCTGAGTCCAGTAATGCTGAAATAGTGTTTCTGTTCAAATGAAGTGAAATCAAGCCCAAATCTGCTCAAAAGCTTTTCTCTCTATTAGAGAAAGCTGTTTCATTCAGTATTCAGTGCAAATCTTGCCAAACTGAAACATGCTTATGTCTTATGAAATAAAATGTTTTCTGCAATGCTGTAAGACAGTTTTTAATGTGTTAGAAGTTATATACACAAAAACTAATTTTAGGACTGCAATGATCAAGATTGTCAGTTTACAGCTTTCTGAGTCCAGTCAACCTGGTCTCACAGAATTCCGTGAAATGTCCACGGGTCCTTAACTCAAAATCCGTGAAGCCATCACGGAATTGCCCCAAATTCCGTGACCCGGCCACGGATATTTCTCCAACGCAAGTCAATGACACTGACCTCCCGTGGTCCACACACGGATACCCGTTTCAATGACGGAGTACAGAACTCGCTGAACGGACGTGCTTTCTCATTTGGAAACGCAACATTTGAAGTATTTGTTTCTTTTCCAATATCAAATGCCATAATGACATTAACCAGACAGTTGTTGTAGTTATTGCATTGTCCTGTCATCATAAAAATTACGTTTGTTTCAGTTACAAAAGTGCCGTGATGTCACGGACCTCCACAACCTGACCTCACTCACTTGTTTAGGAACTTACAAGCTTTTCGTCGACTCTGTTGCAATGACATGTAATTAACTTGGCATTTTTTCTCGTCCTGTCATCATAAAATCCAGTTTGATGGCGTTTTACACACATTTTGGCTATAGTCAGAACTAAAATCTGTGATAGGAGCACGGAGTGAGTCTGTGCTTAGATCACGGATAACTCTAACGCAAGTCAATGACACTCATCTTCCGTGGTCCGTACACGGATCGTTTCAGTGATGGAGTACAGACCTCACTCAATGGACATGCTATCTCATCTGGAAACGCAACATTTGAAGTATTTATTTTTTTAAACACCAAATACCATGACCAACCTGACTGTTATTGTAAGTATTGCATTATCCTGCCATCACACAGATTCACTTTGATTCTGTTAGCCTAACTAAAATCTGTGATAGGAGCACGGAGTGAGTCTGTGCTGAGATCACGGATAACTCTCACGCAAGTCAATGACACTCTTCTTCCGTGGTCCACACACGGAAACCCAGTCTCACGGCAGTTCGTGATTTTGTCACGTAATTTAATCTATTTATTCATGGCAGGCACACGTTTATTTCCTTATTTTCATGATTGCAGCACGTTTTTTTAAACTAATGCATTTCAACTGGAGGCATCTTTCGTGCATCAGCACAATATTTTCTGATTAATTATTATTATTATTATTTAATTTTTCACAGGACAACAGAAGAAACTCACTGAAACTTGAAAAAAAAATCGGAGCTTAACTTACTGTAGTACAAAACTGAGCAACATACTGTATTGCTGGTGACAAAAACACATTAAAACTTTTTTAGCTGTAAAATGCGCAATGGTTCTTTTTTTTTACTTTTTCATTGATTTTTATTTTTTTTCATAGGCCTAGATTATTTATTACAGAATTCAATATCAAGTCATTGACACATAACTGTAACACATTTTCACATTAAGAAACAATTTAGTTTAAATAAAAAGAACAAAAAAATATATAAAAATAAATAAATAAATAATTTATTAGCGATAGGCCTACAGATTTATTTATTTTTTAATTTATTTTTTATTTTTTTACTTTAGACTCTAAAGTTAAAAGTTTTTATTAAGGCTATTGTAAAGGCTTCTTAAAAATGATGTCGCTGATGAGCCTCTGATCGCTGTCAGATTCTGTGATATGAATGTCCGCTAATGGGTTTAGAATGAGCCCCGCTCGGCCCGTGTTCTGGCTTACTGTAATATTTCACCTGTAATAAGACCGAAATAATATAATTAAAATAAAGAAATGAATGAATACATGATAACATCTAAATACATGTTGATAGATTTAGCGTTATAGTTTTAAAAATATTAATAAACAGCAAATCAACACAGAAAGACCTAAATAATAATAATACATAATTAATAAACAGCGCCGCCCCTCCCACCACGCGCATCACGCGCTGTGCGTCAACCCCAAAGCGTCAAAAACTGAAGCGTGGTCAAGCGCCTCTAGCGTCACTGACATGAGATGTTTATCGCTTTGAAATCACGTTCAAGAAGTCTCATTCAGCACACATCGCGATACTTTCCATCAGTTTGCAAGAGCCGCAGGTTGGGTGAGTTATACAGTCTATGGTGAGTAGTAGTAAATATGCTCTTTTAATGCCTGTCATAAAACGTATTCTGTCTTCTTTATTAATCAGATGAGCGCCTTATGTTTACTCTCTGTATTACATCGGTCATCCGAGGCTGTCTTTGAGTTTCATTGTGTTTAACTAAATTAACACAGCTGCTAACTGGTTAAACTCTATCGGTCACGTGACGTGACGTGCCACAGACCTGGGATACGTTTTATATTCATTTCAGGTTCAAAGATGTAAGTTGTATTTGTAGTAAAATCATGTTAACCATGACACCTACAAAAGTAGGTAAAACCCAGTAAACAAGACATTTACCATGTTTTTTTTTTTTTTTTTTTTTTTTACCACAGTAACTGTAGTTTTACTGTAGTATAGTAATAGCACATTAATCACCAAATTAACTATAGTTGTACCACTGTAATGGTAGTGTTTTAATGTGCTTTTATATGACTTATTTCACAGTAATCACATTTACTGTACCATGCTTGTAATACCTTTTTAATGTAAAAAAAAACAAAAAAACAAACATTTTTCTCATATTGCAGTTCAATTCATATTGGTTTATATCTTAAATATTTTGCACACAGATCACTATTAACATTCTGTATATAATTCTGTTTTATTTTCTTTCCCCTTGTATTAATTTTTTAGCTGAAAAGACGTAAAGTAAGCAGTCACCCCAGTGGTGTTTGTGGAGAGGTATTCCTTCAGAAATGGAGAAGACAGAAAGCTGCAGAGGCAGGTTGGTCTGTGATAGTTTGTGCCTTTTATCAAACATTCCTGTTGTTATCATTTGCACAGCATTTTGTTGTTTCTTAAACTGTTGTACGGTCCAAATACCCACACTTGCCATCTTTGCACATTTCCTTTATTTGGCCCAAGTGAGCATGAAGATCACAATGTGTGTCGATCTTAACATGACAAAATTCGTTTCAACTTTGTATTTTAAAAGAAACTTCTAAATGTCTTTTCAATAGTCCCTATTAAAGATGACAATTTATTTTGTGGTGCTTCTAATTAAGTGATAAAAAGAAGTTACAAATGATGTACAAAATAAATATACTTTTCTGTGCACCAAGAAAACATGCAACACTTTGTTTTACTACTAAATTAGTCTCAATTTCTAATTATTATAATTAATATTTCACAAACATTGGAAAGTTGCGTGACCTCCTGTGAGATCTCTGCAAAAAGTCTCACATTAATTCTAAAACATGATGCATGATGGGATACACTAAGCGTTGTATAGCGCTCCGGAGCAGTATTGGAGAGGTTTAGTGTGTGTTAAGGACACTGTGCTTTGGCATTATTAAGACCGGGGACAGTCTCATAGTCACGTACACACACTCTCAAGTGAATAAGACCTCAAGTGTGGGTATCTGGAAAGGGGAAAAGTCTTTAAAATGATCCCTAAATACAGTCCCACATCAAAGTCTTAATAATTCACTAATTCAATTTAACACTTGTATGATATTGTACAAGCCCCTGGACAATCTCATCTGACACTATCACAATATTGGAAAATCAGTTGCCCCACACAGTCAGAAAGTTTATATTGTTCATTGGCTTCTCATTAAATTACTTTAAATAAGCCCCATCAGTTCATGTTCCCACTATACGTGATCTCCATGAGTAGATATTGCTATTAATGACTTGCTTTTAATAATGGATGCATTTAACATTTAATTATACATTAATATTTATAATTAAACATAATATTTCTATCCTTTCTGTCTTACAGGATTGTTTCCAGATAACACTGTAGTTCTCCGTCATGCACAAGGATTCACCTCTTTAACTCCCCCCCCCCCCCCCCCCACACACACACACACAGAGAAATGGTTCCTGGATCAGTGACTCAAGACTTTGCAGTGGTTTGATTTCTGCAGAAGATGTAACTTTGTTTTAATTAACCTTATAATGAATACATTGTGACCTTCCAGCAACTCATATACTGTACTGTATACAGAACCAGTGATGACAACAATAGTTAAAAATAGCATTTATCATATTGATAAAGCATTGTGTTCTCTTTGTCAAGCTTTATACAGTAAACTTTACTTCTGGTGCTTTTATCATAAAAAAGCTTCAGTTCTCATCAGGAGTTTTAGTAAAGGACATATTCATGCACAGCAATCCCCTAGTTCCAGTCATGAAGTGAATGATGTTATTGTTAAAGTTATATTTCTGCATTTTTATGTAGCAGGTGTTTGTTTTCCTGAACACTTTATCTTTCTTCCATTGTTCGGACAATCAGTGTTTACGTGATGCTCTGCTGATTGAGTTTTATAGATGATATTGCACACTTGACATGCATGTCTTCATGATGTTTTTTTGTGAGTTTGAAACATTTACATTGTGTTGTATCACTTTTTGGTCAATAGAATCTTTTAAGAAAATGTATATTTTTACGGTGTTCTCTGAAAGATATATGCCATATTTATAATGTTTTGTTTTTTAATAAAATAATTTGCACACTGAAAATTGTTAACGTTTACAACATAACTGCCTTTTTTTTCTTCATAGTTTTATTCTTCAAAAACGAGCTTGGTGACAGAGCAGTAATATGCGCACTTTGTCTTTAGATGAGTTTGACATATCAATAAATACTGGAAAACTCTTACAAAATTATGTATGTTCATTATGCTTTATTTCAGTTTTTATTCCTAGAGATTAATTGGTAAAGCAAGGCAAATCACAGAAACAAATTTAAATAATTTAATAACTTAATAATTTCACTCTTTACTTTTTATTAGTAAATGCTCTTGTCTTTGGTCAGGAAAAAATGTATCTTTTAAATTGAATGAAATGAATCTATTGGTTAGATAAGATACAACTGTGTCTGTGCAGTTCACATCACGTGTTGTACACACACATGTACACATCGCTATTGCCAAATTGTTGTCAAGCTGAATAACAATAATTTCTGTATTTGCATTTTTGTTGGAAGAAGGTGTAGACGTTAATAAAACACTATCTAATAGGTGGCAAATTTAATTTATTGTTAACCAATCTATACCTTTAGCCGAAAAACGGAAAACAGCGTTCATGAATGACAATAAATGGTTAAGGAAGTGTGATGACGCTGCTCAGCTTTGATGTCATTGGCTGTGAATGTCCCTTGTCATCGCAGGACTGTATGTGGTTGGATTATCTTTTAACCCATATTAAACAGCGGATCATGTTACAAAAGTATGTTTTGCTGCTATTATCACATTAGTAAATATATTAAGTCAACATTGGGTGTTTCTATGTTGAGAAAAATCACCTTTTTACCGAGATCCTAACACTAACCCTAAGAATAACTTCAATGAACTACAAAAAACAGCGCCTAGTATTCCCTTTCCATAGATAGAACGACGGAGGCTTATGGGTAATGTAGTTTAAAAAGTTTTATTAACGAAATTAAATAAATAATATATTTAATGGTAAACTAGACATATAAATATGTTCACTGTGTAAACCACTATGATATATTTGAGAGGCATGGTGAAATTTAGTATTTTAGAGTATGCAATATGTAAAATGCCTTTATGCCACCTTTCCATTTATTTCTGAAAACTGTGCCCAACATTATTTTATCAGCATAGCATAAGTAGTAATCCTGCTGATTTTCGCTTTGATATGTTAATTGGACTCTGATTTACAGCCATTTGAAATGTACAGTTTTTGGCTCTTCCGGGGGGTGCTACTGGGCCCCTGGGGGTAGAAGGGCAGTAAAACCTACATATATGTATTCTCCTCATCATGGAGAACAAACTGAGCTGAGTCACATTTATATCTGACAGTTTTCACAGTCCTCTGTTTTCTAATTCTTACATCATTGCTATTATACCTTTTGACAGGACATTGTGAGGCCATCTGATGAAACATGGAAAAATTATAAAGAAATGTTTTGATAATAAAAATAATAGATTATTTATTTGATTTTTGAAGTAAACATCAATAAATATAATGGATGAACCTGCAACAACATGCCATTATCTATTCCCCACTGTTAAGCAGTAATCAAGGACAATGTATACACATTGTGATACTTCACTATTACACAAGGACAAATTCATTCATATATATATATATATATATATATATATATATATATATATATATATATATATATATATATATATATATATATATATTACTAATAACTAATTAGCAAAAATCAGTGTAAAAATGTCCTCTCACCCCTGTCTCTTGCTCCTCATGTGCTGGACATCAGTAATGTGTGTGCTCTTGGTTTTAATGCAGTACAAAATCAACGTTGATCATTCCAGCTACATTCTCAGTTATCCCTCAAGTGTTTGTAACTATAAAGCCCATGGCACCATCTTGTAAATATAAACAATAATAACTTTCTGGTGTACTGATGTCCCAGATGTCATTAATCTGATCAAATATTTTTATGTCTTAAGTAAAAAATATTCCCAATAATGATTATGTAGTTTTTCCAAGTCTAAAATAAACACATATGAGCCTACCTAAAATGATGTATTTACCAAGAATCTTCAGAACACAATATTCGTCATATTCATTTTATTGAAGCATAGACTATAAAGATGATAAAGTAGCATCAAGACAAATAAGATTCAAGGAAAATAATTATTCATAATCAAAAATACATTAACCTCATATATTAATCAGTTCACACAGATGACTGATGAAATGTCCTTAAAAGTCACAGTCCCATCCAGTCAACTGTGATACGGATCATGTGATACATATAAGACATTTGATACTGTTTCAGAAAATAATGATTCCTTATAAACACATCTAAACTGGTTTCATCGTGATCTTCTCTCGTGTCTGGAAACAGCTTGTGGTTGATATCCAGCACTGATGTGGTGTAGCTTGTTCTCAGCCAGAAGATTAGATTAGATTAGATTCAACTTTATTGTCATTATGCAGAGTACAAGTACAGAGCTAATGAAATGCAGTTAGCATCTAACCAGAAGTGCAAGAATATAGTGTTTTATATACATAAAAGTGCAGAGTAAGTAAAGCTATGATATACAGAATGTACAGTGGAGTTGCTATATACAATATTGATCAGAGTATATACAGAATATAAATATGAATGTAATGTAGGGATTGTATGTACATTATGAACAGAGCAAAGAAGGATTATATATACATTATGAATAGCAGGAACTTGAGAACAGTGGTAATAAATACAGTTGAATGAGTGTGCAAAAGTATAGTTTAACAATTTATTATATGCAAAATAATAGTAGTGCAATGATATTTATTGTAGAAATAGTTTACTGTGCTTGTACAGTAACAGCTTTAGACAGTTTATAGTGTAATGGATTTAACCATGTGCAGTCTGTGCAAAATAGGAGTAGTGCAATACATGTATGTAAAGTACTGTGACCAGTGCAGTAAAAGAGCAGGTGCAGGATAGATTGGTGGTGCGGTGTTCAGGAGTGTTACAGTCTCGGGGAAGAAGCTCTTCCTGAGCCTACTAGTTCGAGAGCGTTGGCTCCTGTAACGCCTGCCGGATGGAAGGAGGGTGAAAGGTCCATGGTTAGGGTGAGAGGCATCCTTGATGATGTTTCTTGCCCTACCCAGACAGCGCTTCTGATAAATGTTCTCTATGGAGGTTAACTGGGTGCCAGTGAGATCTCCCAGTCCTAAGATCCCAGACCTGGTCAAAGTGAAACAAACAATCCAGATGAAGTTGTTTAATGGACATAGAGCTCATCTTATGTTCTGTGTGATTTTAGCAGGGTGAGTAACTATGACCCTTGTAGTACTGTACACTTACCATTCTTCAAGCTGTTTTAATATCTTTTGAGAAGCTTTTTCTCTGAAGACAATTTACCACATCCTCTTCTTTCAGTCCTTTCAAGAGCATCATTTGGTCAAAACCCCTCATTTGGTTGATGAGATCATCTGTACAAAGTAAAATTGTTAAAATACTGCAATAAACAATTTCATTATGCAAGAATTTAGAAAAAGTTACAGAGGCAAAGGACTTGCTCATGAGACTCCATTAGCATGTGTAGTTCTCAGAGACTCTAGAATTCATCTATCGTTGCAGTAAATGTGTTTTCTTCCTCTAGAGTCTTTCTCCAGAGCTAATGACTTCTCTCACAAATGTGTTTTAGTCTGTGCAGTGTAAGGCTTTGCTCAAACCAATCAACTATCAATTCACAATTTATAACACAACATTCACAAAACAGTGAGATAATGTCAATTGGTGTTTATATCAATTAAACCACTTTTATGACACTTGTATGCTTTTAAGAATAACAGGTGGTGTTTTTTTTTAAACTTTAGATTAAAAATGTTCCAGTCAAACTTTGCTAACATGCTATAATTATTATAGCTGTATCAAATAAAATAAAATAAATATAAAAACATTGGAAAGAATAATTACGGCTGACATGACCAGTCCTGTGAGAGATCATCATAAAGTCCTGTAACACAGCATTGCTTCAACACACACATACCAGAGGACTTCTGTTTGCTTGAGCACAAGATGACCATCTTCATTTCTCATCCTGAGCAAATCATTTCCTTGGTCTTCCTTCTCTTCTGTGAAACAAGATAATCTTACTCTGTGTGCAATGAGCAATATTGCTCATTAAACATATAATTAAGTTAATTCAAAGTAAGATTCAGACCAGAGCATTTGATGAGTAAACAAATGTACCTGGGAAGAGCTGATCGTGGCAAGAGTCGCTGAGACTCAGTAATAGCTCTTTAAGTTTTTAGGAAGGTTTGTGAGGGTTGGCTCCCCAAAAACTTCTGCAAAAGAAGAACAGCATTATCTGCAAACAATCCTGTAAGACAGAAAGAAAGGAAATATTATTTCATCACATGCAACTTATACATTACTATATACTTTAACTTATACATTACTTATACATTATTTTTTAGACCATGAAAGCATTAGTGAATTATTAAGACTTTGATGTGGGACTGTATTTAGGGATCATTTTAAAGACTTTTCCCCTTTCCAGATACCCACACTTGAGGTCTTATTCACTTGAGAGTGTGTGTATGTGACTATGAGACTGTCCCCGGTCTTAATAATGCCAAAGCACAGTGTCCTTAACACACACTAAACCTCTCCAATACTGCTCCGGAGCGCTATACAACGCTTAGTGTATCCCATCATGCATCATGTTTTGGAATTAATGTGAGACTTTTTGCAGAGATCTCACAGGAGGTAACGCAACTTTCCAATGTTTGTGAAATATTAATTATAATAATTAGAAATTGAGACTAATTTAGTAGTAAAACAAAGTGTTGCATGTTTTCTTGGTGCACAGAAAAGTATATTTATTTTGTACATCATTTGTAACTTCTTTTTATCACTTAATTAGAAGCACCACAAAATAAATTGTCATCTTTAATAGGGTTAATAGGGCGCTAATTTTAGCGCTTTGGGTTCTAGAAAAGCGCATTAAAATGTATTATTAGGGACTATTGAAAAGACATTTAGAAGTTTCTTTTAAAATACAAAGTTGAAACGAATTTTGTCATGTTAAGATCGACACACATTGTGATCTTCATGTTCACTTGGGCCAAATAAAGGAAATGTGCAAAGATGGCAAGTGTGGGTATTTGGACCGTACAACAGTTTAAGAAACAACAAAATGCTGTGCAAATGATAACAACAGGAATGTTTGATAAAAGGGACAAACTATCACAGACCAACCTGCCTCTGCAGCTTTCTGTCTTCTCCATTTCTGAAGGAATACCTCTCCACAAACACCACTGGGGTGACTGCTTACTTTACGTCTTTTCAGCTAAAAAATTAATACAAGGGGAAAGAAAATAAAACAGAATTATATACAGAATGTTAATAGTGATCTGTGAGCAAAATATTTAAGATATAAACAAATATGAATTGAACTGCAAGATGGGAATTTTTTTTTTTTTTTTTTTTTACATTAAAAAGGTATTACAAGCATGGTACAGTAAATGTGATTACTGTGAAATAAGTCATATAAAAGCACATTAAAACACTACCATTACAGTGGTACAACTATAGTTAATTTGGTGATTAATGTGCTATTACTAGACCACAGTAAAACTACAGTTACTGTGGTAAAAAAAAAAACAAAAAAAAAAAAAACATGGTAAATGTCTTGTTTACTGGGTTTTACCTACTTTTGTAGGTGTCATGGTTACCATGATTTTACAACAAATACAACTTACATCTTTGAACCTGAAATGAACATAAAACGGATCCCAGGTCTGTGGCACGTCACGTCACGTGACCGATAGAGTTTAACCAGTTAGCAGCTGTGTTCATTTAGTTAAACACAATGAAACTCACAGCCTCGGATGACCGATGTAATACAGAGAGTAAACATAAGGCGCTCATCTGATTAATAAAGAAGACAGAATACGTTTTATGACAGGCATTAAAAGAGCATATTTACTACTACTCACCATAGACTGTAATAACTCACCCAACCTGCGGCTCTTGCAAACTGATGGAAAGTATCGCGATGTGTGCTGAATGAGACTTCTTGAACGTGATTTCAAAGCGATAAACATCTCATGTCAGTGACGCTAGAGGCGCTTGACCACGCTTCAGTTTTTGACGCTCTGGGGTTGAGCACAGCGCGTGATGCGCGTGGAGGGAGGGGCGGCGCTGTTTATTAATTATGTATTATTATTATTTAGGTCTTTCTCGGTTATTATTTCGAAGCTGTGTTGATTTGCTGTTTATTAATATTTTTAAAACTATAACGCTAAATCTATCAACATTTATTTAGATGTTATCATGTATTCATTCATTTCTTTATTTTAATTATATTATTTCGGTCTTATTACAGGTGAATATTACAGTAATCCAGAACACGGGCCGAGCGGGGCTCATTCTAAACCCATTAGCGGACATTCATATCACAGAATCTGACAGCGATCAGAGGCTCATCAGCGACATCATTTTTAAGAAGCCTTTACAATAGCCTTAATAAAAACTTTTAACTTTAGAGTCTAAAGTAAAAAAATAAAAAATAAATTAAAAAATAAATAAATCTGTAGGCCTATCGCTAATAAATTATTTATTTTTTATTTATTTATTTTTTTTGTTCTTTTTATTTAAACTAAATTGTTTCTTAATGTAAAAATGTGTTACAGTTATGTGTCAAGGACTTGATATTGAATTCTGTAATAAAAAAAAAAATTAAATCTAGGCCTATGAAAAAAATAAAAATCAATGAAAAAGTAAAAAAAGAACCATTGCGCATTTTACAGCTAAAAAAGTTTTAATGTGTTTTTGTCACCAGCAATACAGTATGTTGCTCAGTTTTGTACTACAGTAAGTTAAGCTCCGGTTTTTTTTTTTTCAAGTTTCAGTGAGTTTCTTCTGTTGTCCTGTGAAAAATTAAATAATAATAATAATAATTAATCAGAAAATATTGTGCTGATGCACGAAAGATGCCTCCAGTTGAAATGCATTAGTTTAAAAAAACGTGCTGCAATCATGAAAATAAGGAAATAAACGTGTGCCTGCCACGAATAAATAGATTAAATTACGTGACAAAATCACGAACTGCCGTGAGACTGGGTTTCCGTGTGTGGACCACGGAAGAAGAGTGTCATTGACTTGCGTTAGAGTTATCCGTGATCTCAGCACAGACTCACTCCGTGCTCGTATCACAGATTTTAGTTAGGCTAACAGAATCAAAGTGAATCTGTGTGATGGCAGGATAATGCAATACTTACAATAACAGTCAGGTTGGTCATGGTATTTGGTGTTTAAAAAAATAAATACTTCAAATGTTGCGTTTCCAGATGAGATAGCACGTCCATTGAGTGAGGTCTGTACTCCATCACTGAAACGATCCGTGTACGGACCACGGAAGATGAGTGCCATTGACTTGCGTTAGAGTTATCCGTGATCTAAGCACAGACTCACTCCGTGCTCCTATCACAGATTTTAGTTCTGACTATAGCCAAAATGTGTGTAAAACGCCATCAAACTGGATTTTATGATGACAGGACGAGAAAAAATGCCAAGTTAATTACATGCCATTGCAACAGTGTCGACGAAAAGCTTGTAAGTTCCTAAACAAGTGAGTGAGGTCAGGTTGTGGAGGTCCGTGCCATCACGGGACTTTTGTAACTGAAACAAACGTAATTTTTATGATGACAGGACAATGCAATAACTACAACAGCTGTCTGGTTAATGTCATTATGGCATTTGATATTGGAAAAGAAACAAATACTTCAAATGTTGCGTTTCCAAATGAGAAAGCACGTCCGTTCAGCGAGTTCTGTACTCCGTCATTGAAACGGGTATCCGTGTGTGGATCACGGGAGGTCAGTGTCATTGACTTGCGTTGGAGAAATATCCGTGGCCGGGTCACGGAATTTGGGGCAATTCCGTGATGGCTTCACGGATTTTGAGTTAAGGACCCGTGGACATTTCACGGAATTCTGTGAGACCAGGTTGGTCCAGTAATGTTGAAATAGTGTTTCTGTTCAAATGAAGTGAAATCAAGCCCAAATCTGCTCAAAAGCTTTTCTCTCTATTAGATAAAGCTGTTTCATTCAGTATTAAGTGCAAATCTTGCCAAACTGAAACAAGCTTATGCCTTATGAAGTACAATGTTTTCTGCAATGCTGTAAGACAGTTTTTAATGTGTTAGAAGTTATATGCACAAAAACTAATGTTAGGACTTCAATGATCAAGATTGTCAGTTTACAGCTTTCTGAGTCCAGTAATGCTGAAATAGTGTTTCTGTTCAAATGAAGTGAAATCAAGCCCAAATCTGCTCAAAAGCTTTTCTCTCTATTAGAGAAAGCTGTTTCATTCAATATTCAGTGCAAATCTTGCCAAACTGAAACAAGCTTATGCCTTATGAAGTACAATGTTTTCTGCAATTCTGTAAGACAGTTTTTAATGTGTTAGAAGTTATATGCACAAAATCTTATGTTAGGACTTCAATGATCAAGATTGTCAGTTTACAGCTTTCTGAGTCCAGTAATGCTGAAATAGTGTTTCTGTTGAAATGAAGTGAAATCAAGCCCAAAGTCTGCTCAAAAGCTTTTCTCTCTATTAGATAAAGCTGTTTCATTCAGTCTTCAGTGCAAATCTTGCCAAACTGAAACAAGCTTATGTCTTATGAAGTACAATGTTTTCTGCAATGCTGTAAGACAGTTTTTAATGTGTTAGAAGTTATATGCACAAAAACTAATGTTAGGACTTCAATGATCAAGATTGTCAGTTTACAGCTTTCTGAGTCCAGTAATGCTGAAATAGTGTTTCTGTTGAAATGAAGTGAAATCAAGCCCAAATCTGCTCAAAAGCTTTTCTCTCTATTAGATAAAGCTGTTTCATTCAGTATTCAGTGCAAATCTTGCCAAACTGAAACAAGCTTATGTCTTATGAAGTACAATGTTTTCTGCAATGCTGTAAGACAGTTTTTAATGTGTTAGAAGTTATATGCACAAAAACTAATGTTAGGACTTCAATGATCAAGATTGTCAGTTTACAGCTTTCTGAGTCCAGTAATGCTGAAATAGTGTTTCTGTTGAAATGAAGTGAAATCAAGCCCAAATCTGCTCAAAAGCTTTTCTCTCTATTAGATAAAGCTGTTTCATTCAGTATTCAGTGCAAATCTTGCCAAACTGAAACAAGCTTATGTCTTATGAAGTACAATGTTTTCTGCAATGCTGTAAGACAGTTTTTAATGTGTTAGAAGTTATATGCACAAAAACTAATGTTAGGACTTCAATGATCAAGATTGTCAGTTTACAGCTTTCTGAGTCCAGTAATGCTGAAATAGTGTTTCTGTTGAAATGAAGTGAAATCAAGCCCAAATCTGCTCAAAAGCTTTTCTCTCTATTAGATAAAGCTGTTTCATTCAGTATTCAGTGCAAATCTTGCCAAACTGAAACAAGCTTATGCCTTATGAAGTACAATGTTTTCTGCAATGCTGTAAGACAGTTTTTAATGTGTTAGAAGTTATATGCACAAAAACTTATGTTAGGACTTCAATGATCAAGATTGTCAGTTTACAGCTTTCTGAGTCCAGTAATGCTGAAATAGTGTTTCTGTTCAAATGAAGTGAAATCAAGCCCAAATCTGCTCAAAAGCTTTTCTCTCTAATAGAGAAAGCGGTTTCATTCAGTATTCAGTGCAAATCTTGCCAAACTGAAACAAGCTTATGTCTTATGAAATGAAATGTTTTCTGCAATGCTGTAAGACAGTTTTTAATGTGTTAGAAGTTATATGCACAAAAACTTATGTTAGGACTTCAATGATCAAGATTGTCAGTTTACAGCTTTCTGAGTCCAGTAATGCTGAAATAGTGTTTCTGTTGAAATGAAGTGAAATCAAGCCCAAATCTGCTCAAAAGCTTTTCTCTCTATTAGATAAAGCTGTTTCATTCAGTATTCAGTGCAAATCTTGCCAAACTGAAACAAGCTTATGTCTTATGAAGTACAATGTTTTCTGCAATGCTGTAAGACAGTTTTTAATGTGTTAGAAGTTATATGCACAAAAACTAATGTTAGGACTTCAATGATCAAGATTGTCAGTTTACAGCTTTCTGAGTCCAGTAATGCTGAAATAGTGTTTCTGTTGAAATGAAGTGAAATCAAGCCCAAATCTGCTCAAAAGCTTTTCTCTCTATTAGATAAAGCTGTTTCATTCAGTATTCAGTGCAAATCTTGCCAAACTGAAACAAGCTTATGTCTTATGAAGTACAATGTTTTCTGCAATGCTGTAAGACAGTTTTTAATGTGTTAGAAGTTATATGCACAAAAACTTATGTTAGGACTTCAATGATCAAGATTGTCAGTTTACAGCTTTCTGAGTCCAGTAATGCTGAAATAGTGTTTCTGTTCAAATGAAGTGAAATCAAGCCCAAATCTGCTCAAAAGCTTTTCTCTCTATTAGAGAAAGCTGTTTCATTCAGTATTCAGTGCAAATCTTGCCAAACTGAAACAAGCTTATGTCTTATGAAGTACAATGTTTTCTGCAATGCTGTAAGACAGTTTTTAATGTGTTAGAAGTTATATGCACAAAAACTAATGTTAGGACTGCAATGATCAAGATTGTCAGTTTACAGCTTTCTGAGTCCAGTAATGTTGAAATAGTGTTTCTGTTCAAATGAAGTGAAATCAAGCCCAAATCTGCTCAAAAGCTTTTCTCTCTATTAGAGAAAGCTGTTTCATTCAGTATTCAGTGCAAATCTTGCCAAACTGAAACAAGCTTATGTCTTATGAAGTACAATGTTTTCTGCAATGCTGTAAGACAGTTTTTAATGTGTTAGAAGTTATATGCACAAAAACTAATGTTAGGACTTCAATGATCAAGATTGTCAGTTTACAGCTTTCTGAGTCCAGTAATGTTGAAATAGTGTTTCTGTTCAAATGAAGTGAAATCAAGCCCAAATCTGCTCAAAAGCTTTTCTCTCTATTAGAGAAAGCTGTTTCATTCAGTATTCAGTGCAAATCTTGCCAAACTGAAACAAGCTTATGTCTTATGAAGTACAATGTTTTCTGCAATGCTGTAAGACAGTTTTTAATGTGTTAGAAGTTATATGCACAAAAACTAATGTTAGGACTTCAATGATCAAGATTGTCAGTTTACAGCTTTCTGAGTCCAGTAATGTTGAAATAGTGTTTCTGTTCAAATGAAGTGAAATCAAGCCCAAATCTGCTCAAAAGCTTTTCTCTCTATTAGAGAAAGCTGTTTCATTCAATATTCAGTGCAAATCTTGCCAAACTGAAACAAGCTTATGCCTTATGAAGTACAATGTTTTCTGCAATGCTGTAAGACAGTTTTTAATGTGTTAGAAGTTATATGCACAAAAACTAATGTTAGGACTGCAATGATCAAGATTGTCAGTTTACAGCTTTCTGAGTCCAGTAATGTTGAAATAGTGTTTCTGTTCAAATGAAGTGAAATCAAGCCCAAATCTGCTCAAAAGCTTTTCTCTCTATTAGAGAAAGCTGTTTCATTCAATATTCAGTGCAAATCTTGCCAAACTGAAACAAGCTTATGTCTTATGAAGTACAATGTTTTCTGCAATGCTGTAAGACAGTTTTTAATGTGTTAGAAGTTATATGCACAAAAACTTATGTTAGGACTTCAATGATCAAGATTGTCAGTTTACAGCTTTCTGAGTCCAGTAATGCTGAAATAGTGTTTCTGTTCAAATGAAGTGAAATCAAGCCCAAATCTGCTCAAAAGCTTTTCTCTCTATTAGAGAAAGCTGTTTCATTCAGTATTCAGTGCAAATCTTGCCAAACTGAAACAAGCTTATGCCTTATGAAGTACAATGTTTTCTGCAATGCTGTAAGACAGTTTTTAATGTGTTAGAAGTTATATGCACAAAAACTTATGTTAGGACTTCAATGATCAAGATTGTCAGTTTACAGCTTTCTGAGTCCAGTAATGCTGAAATAGTGTTTCTGTTGAAATGAAGTGAAATCAAGCCCAAATCTGCTCAAAAGCTTTTCTCTCTATTAGATAAAGCTGTTTCATTCAGTATTCAGTGCAAATCTTGCCAAACTGAAACAAGCTTATGTCTTATGAAGTACAATGTTTTCTGCAATGCTGTAAGACAGTTTTTAATGTGTTAGAAGTTATATGCACAAAAACTTATGTTAGGACTTCAATGATCAAGATTGTCAGTTTACAGCTTTCTGAGTCCAGTAATGCTGAAATAGTGTTTCTGTTGAAATGAAGTGAAATCAAGCCCAAATCTGCTCAAAAGCTTTTCTCTCTATTAGATAAAGCTGTTTCATTCAGTATTCAGTGCAAATCTTGCCAAACTGAAACAAGCTTATGCCTTATGAAGTACAATGTTTTCTGCAATGCTGTAAGACAGTTTTTAATGTGTTAGAAGTTATATGCACAAAAACTAATGTTAGGACTTCAATGATCAAGATTGTCAGTTTACAGCTTTCTGAGTCCAGTAATGCTGAAATAGTGTTTCTGTTGAAATGAAGTGAAATCAAGCCCAAATCTGCTCAAAAGCTTTTCTCTCTATTAGATAAAGCTGTTTCATTCAGTATTCAGTGCAAATCTTGCCAAACTGAAACAAGCTTATGTCTTATGAAGTACAATGTTTTCTGCAATGCTGTAAGACAGTTTTTAATGTGTTAGAAGTTATATGCACAAAAACTAATGTTAGGACTTCAATGATCAAGATTGTCAGTTTACAGCTTTCTGAGTCCAGTAATGTTGAAATAGTGTTTCTGTTCAAATGAAGTGAAATCAAGCCCAAATCTGCTCAAAAGCTTTTCTCTCTATTAGAGAAAGCTGTTTCATTCAGTATTCAGTGCAAATCTTGCCAAACTGAAACAAGCTTATGCCTTATGAAGTACAATGTTTTCTGCAATGCTGTAAGACAGTTTTTAATGTGTTAGAAGTTATATGCACAAAAACTAATGTTAGGACTTCAATGATCAAGATTGTCAGTTTACAGCTTTCTGAGTCCAGTAATGCTGAAATAGTGTTTCTGTTCAAATGAAGTGAAATCAAGCCCAAATCTGCTCAAAAGCTTTTCTCTCTATTAGAGAAAGCTGTTTCATTCAGTATTCAGTGCAAATCTTGCCAAACTGAAACAAGCTTATGTCTTATGAAGTACAATGTTTTCTGCAATGCTGTAAGACAGTTTTTAATGTGTTAGAAGTTATATGCACAAAAACTAATGTTAGGACTTCAATGATCAAGATTGTCAGTTTACAGCTTTCTGAGTCCAGTAATGCTGAAATAGTGTTTCTGTTCAAATGAAGTGAAATCAAGCCCAAATCTGCTCAAAAGCTTTTCTCTCTATTAGATAAAGCTGTTTCATTCAGTATTCAGTGCAAATCTTGCCAAACTGAAACAAGCTTATGTCTTATGAAGTACAATGTTTTCTGCAATGCTGTAAGACAGTTTTTAATGTGTTAGAAGTTATATGCACAAAAACTTATGTTAGGACTTCAATGATCAAGATTGTCAGTTTACAGCTTTCTGAGTCCAGTAATGCTGAAATAGTGTTTCTGTTCAAATGAAGTGAAATCAAGCCCAAATCTGCTCAAAAGCTTTTCTCTCTATTAGATAAAGCTGTTTCATTCAGTATTCAGTGCAAATCTTGCCAAACTGAAACAAGCTTATGTCTTATGAAGTACAATGTTTTCTGCAATGCTGTAAGACAGTTTTTAATGTGTTAGAAGTTATATGCACAAAAACTAATGTTAGGACTTCAATGATCAAGATTGTCAGTTTACAGCTTTCTGAGTCCAGTAATGTTGAAATAGTGTTTCTGTTGAAATGAAGTGAAATCAAGCCCAAATCTGCTCAAAAGCTTTTCTCTCTATTAGATAAAGCTGTTTCATTCAGTATTCAGTGCAAATCTTGCCAAACTGAAACAAGCTTATGTCTTATGAAGTACAATGTTTTCTGCAATGCTGTAAGACAGTTTTTAATGTGTTAGAAGTTATATGCACAAAAACTTATGTTAGGACTTCAATGATCAAGATTGTCAGTTTACAGCTTTCTGAGTCCAGTAATGCTGAAATAGTGTTTCTGTTCAAATGAAGTGAAATCAAGCCCAAATCTGCTCAAAAGCTTTTCTCTCTATTAGATAAAGCTGTTTCATTCAGTATTCAGTGCAAATCTTGCCAAACTGAAACAAGCTTATGCCTTATGAAGTACAATGTTTTCTGCAATGCTGTAAGACAGTTTTTAATGTGTTAGAAGTTATATGCACAAAAACTAATGTTAGGACTTCAATGATCAAGATTGTCAGTTTACAGCTTTCTGAGTCCAGTAATGCTGAAATAGTGTTTCTGTTCAAATGAAGTGAAATCAAGCCCAAATCTGCTCAAAAGCTTTTCTCTCTATTAGATAAAGCTGTTTCATTCAGTATTCAGTGCAAATCTTGCCAAACTGAAACAAGCTTATGTCTTATGAAGTACAATGTTTTCTGCAATGCTGTAAGACAGTTTTTAATGTGTTAGAAGTTATATGCACAAAAACTAATGTTAGGACTTCAATGATCAAGATTGTCAGTTTACAGCTTTCTGAGTCCAGTAATGCTGAAATAGTGTTTCTGTTGAAATGAAGTGAAATCAAGCCCAAATCTGCTCAAAAGCTTTTCTCTCTATTAGATAAAGCTGTTTCATTCAGTATTCAGTGCAAATCTTGCCAAACTGAAACAAGCTTATGTCTTATGAAGTACAATGTTTTCTGCAATGCTGTAAGACAGTTTTTAATGTGTTAGAAGTTATATGCACAAAAACTTATGTTAGGACTTCAATGATCAAGATTGTCAGTTTACAGCTTTCTGAGTCCAGTAATGCTGAAATAGTGTTTCTGTTGAAATGAAGTGAAATCAAGCCCAAATCTGCTCAAAAGCTTTTCTCTCTATTAGATAAAGCTGTTTCATTCAGTATTCAGTGCAAATCTTGCCAAACTGAAACAAGCTTATGCCTTATGAAGTACAATGTTTTCTGCAATGCTGTAAGACAGTTTTTAATGTGTTAGAAGTTATATGCACAAAAACTAATGTTAGGACTTCAATGATCAAGATTGTCAGTTTACAGCTTTCTGAGTCCAGTAATGCTGAAATAGTGTTTCTGTTCAAATGAAGTGAAATCAAGCCCAAATCTGCTCAAAAGCTTTTCTCTCTATTAGATAAAGCTGTTTCATTCAGTATTCAGTGCAAATCTTGCCAAACTGAAACATGCTTATGTCTTATGAAATAAAATGTTTTCTGCAATGCTGTAAGACAGTTTTTAATGTGTTAGAAGTTATATACACAAAAACTAATGTTAGGACTGCAATGATCAAGATTTGTCAGTTTACAGCTTTCTGAGTCCAGTAATGTTGAAATAGTGTTTCTGTTCAAATGAAGTGAAATCAAGCCCAAATCTGCTCAAAAGCTTTTCTCTCTATTAGATAAAGCTGTTTCATTCAGTATTCAGTGCAAATCTTGCCAAACTGAAACAAGCTTATGTCTTATGAAGTACAATGTTTTCTGCAATGCTGTAAGACAGTTTTTAATGTGTTAGAAGTTATATGCACAAAAACTAATGTTAGGACTTCAATGATCAAGATTGTCAGTTTACAGCTTTCTGAGTCCAGTAATGCTGAAATAGTGTTTCCGTTGAAATGAAGTGAAATCAAGCCCAAATCTGCTCAAAAGCTTTTCTCTCTATTAGATAAAGCTGTTTCATTCAGTATTCAGTGCAAATCTTGCCAAACTGAAACAAGCTTATGTCTTATGAAGTACAATGTTTTCTGCAATGCTGTAAGACAGTTTTTAATGTGTTAGAAGTTATATACACAAAAACGTCTCAGGTTACAAATGTAACCTTGGTTCCCTGAGAACAGGGAACGAGACAATACGTCAACGACGCTATGGGGAACGCCTCAGGTGTGACAGGTGTCTGAAATCAAATATCAACTCACAGCAATCATGCTGACCGGCGACAGCCGTGAATCATCAGCTTGAATGATGAGCGTGCGACCTGGATATAAAAAGGGCGCCTTGAAACCATGACAATATCCTTTCGTCTGAAGGGACTGTTTGGCAGGCAGACCCTGAGGCATGGCTGGGAGACGTATTGTCTCGTTCCCTGTTCTCAGGAAACCAAGGTTACATTTGTAACCTGAGACGTTCCCTTTCGAAGGGAACTTCGACAATACGTCAACGACGCTATGGGGAACGAAATACCCACGCCGCCATGCTAAAGGGAGTGCATGCCCAATGGCAGTGACAACTGTCAGAACCAGCATTCAGTGAACGCTAGAACCACTCACCCTCAGGTCACACAGGGCTGTCAGTGACAGCACTCCCTACGGTCATAGCCCAAGCTATATGATACCACAGAAAACCTCCATAAACATAGTTTAGTGAAAGGTCTACCTGGGCCTGCTCAAGGGCCTCGGACCACAACTTCAACTTCTTAGAAGGGGTCCCTTCTAGGGAATGTGGCTAGGGAACCCGAGGGAACCCCAGCCAGTCACTATTCAGGGGAATGTACCACCTGAAAAGCCACCAGGCAGGCCTGACCTGGTGTCACTACATAAGACACTACAGACTGGCCACTTCCTGTCTGTCCGAAGACAGAGCCTCTGGACACTTGCCTTTAGGAAGGCATCCAGCCCGAGGAACTGCGGAGCAGGCAGTGAACCACTCGGCCCGGATCTCAGAGACGGGATATCCTGGAGAGTATGACTCAGCGTAGTGCTTTACAACCCTTGCCAGCGAGGGGAGTTTCTCTACTCGATCCACGGATCTACCCAGTGTTTGTGTTTTACAAACACTGAGGAGGCCTGTGAGGGCCTTAGGACTGATCTAACTGGGAGGCCTCATGAGAGGCCTACGACCGACGGACCAGACTCAGGAGACCACATACTCACATTGACCCTCAGTGAGGGAGCATAAGATCTACCTGGTAGGCAACCAGGCTGTAGCAGGATAAAAAGGTTCCAGGAGGGAACCCGTAGCAGAGAATAAAAACTTGAGCCGAGCCAGGGCGCAAACTCACCTCCAGTAGCTGCCTGATAAGGACTGCTAAACTGAAAGTAAGTGGCCACTAGCTTACAAAACCCAGCATCACCGTGAAACTACTCCCAGGGAGACCTGGAGAAGCCTACTACCTGACAAGCACAGTATGTGGGAGCTCACCTTCAGAGAGGCCTGGTGAAGCCTGCTATCTGATAACCACAATATGTGGGAGTTCACCTACAGAGAGGCCTAGATAGGCCTACTACCTGTTACCAGATAACCACCTTAAGTGGAAACTGAAAGTCATTTGGAACTCAACTCCAGGGAGGCCTGGTGAGGCCTACCACCTGACAACCACAGTATGTGGGAGCTCAACTTCAGGGAGGCCTAGTGAGGCCTACTACCTGATAAACACAGTGCAGGAAAGCTTACTTTCAGGGAGGCCTGGAGAGGCCTACTACCTGAAAACCATAGCTGATAGTGAGCCAGACTGGCAGTCCAGTTGACTGTCTTTGGGGCTTTTGCCTTCAGGGAGGCCTTATGAGGCCTACTGCCTGACAGTTCAAAGAAGCGGGAATTCAACTCCAGGGAGGCCTGTAGGGCCTGCCACCTAGTAACCACAGTATGTGGGATTAAACCCACAGGGAGGCCTAGTAAAGCCTACTACCTGACCACCACAAAATGTGGGAGCCCACCTTCAGGGAGGCCTGAAGAGGCCTACTACCTGAAACAGTCTAATCAGCTGGATGTAACTGCTGCTGGGGACTCGCCTAACAGGGAGGCCTGGGCGAGCCTGCTAGCTGATAGCGAGTCTATTCTGCTACTTTTATCGAACACTGCTGGAACCATACTATTAAAAACTTTTCCTATAGTTTTGTCCAAGTGTATGTTCCACAATGTTGCGACCCACCTCAGAGGAGGCCTGTTAAGGCCTACTAATCAGCAGTGAGCCTTCTGCCCGAACTACCAGGGCCAACCATCGAAGGTGAGCTGGCCTAGGAGCCCTATTGGGGGCTATTCCGTCAAGGAGGCCTGCTGGGGCCTACTACCCAACTGCAGCCTTCGCGGCAGAAATCTGTTGCTACAGCATCCTGGTACCTAATCACATTGCCAGAGGCAGTGTACTCAGCAAATAGCAATACCCTTATAGCAGGGGAGTACAACATACGCCATTCTGCCTAGTGGAGGCCCCATTAGGGGCCTACCTACTAAATGCATAGGCATCAGCCCATGGCAATGCTCTGGCTTCAAAGGGAGCGGAGTTCAAAAACCGGAATGGAATGTAGTTTAGAACTCCCTGCTCAACCAGAGCCATCGTGGTGTGAGGTAGATACATACAGAGGTGAGAATGGACTACTCAAAACTACCCTGAGTTAGCGGGGGAGTAACAACCATATGCCCCTGCAATGTTAGACAGGGAGCAGGCCTGCAAGTGGCTCCAAAGGGTGACAGGGATTTGTCCTGCGCCCAGCCTAGGGGAGCGGGGGGGCTAAATTGCAAGCCAACCCACTTCAACCCATCCGTCGAGCGATTAGCTCAACGGGCTGAGTGGAGCCAGCTCTAGAGGCCCAAAAACATCTCTGTTCGGCAGGGTCTGACAAACTCTCACTTCGCAGAGCGAAAGATGGCCTAACCCTGCCAGACTGATCCTACCTCAGCTACCACCCTGCATTACCCCTGAATGCAGAGAAAGGGGCGGGGCCTTGGCCAACAACTCCCATTTAAGGGAGGAGGCTGAAATCAAGGGGAGGAAGCCTAACACATAATGAATGTGGCAGCTATACTTAGCAACACGCCTCCAACATCCCTAGCATAGCCTAGGCCAGCTACAGAGGCGGCCCGGATGAGGGCCGACCTACAAGCATAGATCTACCTGAGGGCTCGGAGGAGCCACAACCTACTTGATTGAGAGGCCGTGAAAACACTCAACCTACTGAAACCCAACAGAGCTCAGGGGAGCGAGTACTCAGGATACCAATGTCACAAACCGATAGGCAGGACATCTATCTGAAGATCTATCTGAAGCGCCCAGCGTCAGGTCTAAACCTAAAGCAAAAAGTTTTTTTTTTAGGAAGACCAACTACTCTACCCTCTGGGTGGCTAATAGCCCTGAGGCTAAAACAGAAATGAGCGGTGGCCCACCACGCATATAAAATGTTATGACAGGAAGGCCATCACATACTCAGCACAGAAGCCAAATCTTCTTTGAGCTTCTTCCCTAATTCGTTCTAGCCACCCACTGGGGGAGGCTTCAGGGCCCTAAAGTCCATACTTTAATTGCTCCTCTAAGAATGACCCCCTAGGTCTATACAGGGACAGGGTCTGTAGAGAATACAATCAGTGTAGTTATACACACAGAATTTTACAAACCAAAAGTTCACCTGCGGCGTGCGGAGTGAAGACTCGCCAGAGAGTTCTCAATGAATCTGGGGTCCACCACTTTTACATGCCTAAAAGAGGCGCTAACATCAACCAGTTGCTACGGCGGCCATCAGAACATAGTTCTCATCAATAAGGCCCATCCCAGGGCTGGTGTAACGTAAACGCCTGGGGAGTCAAGAAGAGGGAGAGGGCTGGTAAGAAAAAGCCCTCCAGGGAGATCAGACCTTACTTCCGCTGAGCGTTGCAGCGCTTGTGCTGAATGACCTCCCTTAAGTCCCTCTTTTTGCGGGAGGCTCGCCTCCTCTGTGTCCTGACTCCTCCATGGAGGGGGGGCACGAGAGGCGACACTAGACCTCTGGTTCTGCCTACGGTCCTCAGACCAAGACGGACCAGGTCCTCCGCCTGCCCTGGGCTGGGGCCCGGATTTCAGCGGTATAACAGGTCTTAAATGCCAAAAGTTTAGCAGGCGAAACTGGTGATCAAGGAGAAGGGACTTTTCTTTTCTCCCCGATATCAGCCAAGTTGAGCCACAGATGCTCTCTGTGGCCCACCATCGCCGCCATCGATCGGCCGATCGCGGCAGCAGTCTGTTTAGTGGCCCGGAGGGGACAAATCTGTGGTCCGGCGCAACTCAGCGACCGCCTCAGGGACAGCCCTGCCCCCTGGTCGGATCCTGCAGCAGGTCAGCTTGTAGGCTTGGAGCACTGCCATGTATGAAGGCAGCACCAGCCTGACCTGCTGCCGTGTACGCTCTGCCATTCAGCGAGCCGTGGTTTTAAGGGGCTTGGATGGCAGAGTCGGAGCTTTTAGTGTCGACACCCGCCAGAAACGAGATAGTTGCAAACGTCTCGTCAACGGCGGCATCGACACATAACCGTACTCACCGATCCTTTCAACATCAGCGAAGTTACCCCGTGATGTCGATGAATACAGGCAGAGTACGGTTTCTTCCATGCCCTCTCGATCTCTGAATGGAGATCAGGAAGAATGGAAGCTCTGCTGAGCTGGTGGTCTATGTTCAGGGGAGAAACCGATCATCCAAACGACCGCGAACAATCTCTCCTGAGCGCGCCGCCATGGCAACTGGAAGTTTGTCAGTGCGCGCTCCATAACTTCCACCAACTCTGCGTACACGGGGCAGGATGGCTGACGAGGTTGAGGATCTAAATCATCCTCCTCAGCCCACTCTTGCCCGGCCCTGAAGAGCACTCGTCTGCAGTATTAGTAGGAGAAAAGTCTCCGTCATCCCCCTGCAGCTCACTCTCGTCAGCCGATGACGCGTCCGAGAGGTTAACGCCCCCCTCGAGACTGTCAGCGAGCTCCATCTGGGAGCCCCATGAAGCGCGTCGCCGCTCTGCCTCGGCACGAGCGGGACCCGATCCGCGAGGACCAGACGCTGAACTCTCTTCCCTCGAGAAGAGAGCCAGACGAGAGCGGAGCGTTCTCATAGGAAAACGCTCACAATTTGCACAGGACGCTCCCTCAAGAGCATCCTGTGCGTGCTCTTCACCCAAACAGTACACACACATCTCGTGAGTGTCACCCGGCGACAAATATCTTGGGCACGGGTCAGCACATTTCACGAAATTTTTTAGGACTTGCCTTAGATGTGCGTTTCATTTTCGCTGTAAGCAGACGTTTAAATCAGACAAAACAGTCCCTGAAGACGAAAAGGATATTGTCATGGTTTCAAGGCGCCCTTTTTATATCCAGGTCGCACGCTCATCATTCAAGCTGATGATTCACGGCTGTCGCCGGTCAGCATGATTGCTGTGAGTTGATATTTGATTTCAGACACCTGTCACACCTGAGGCGTTCCCCATAGCGTCGTTGACGTATTGTCGAAGTTCCCTTCGAAAGGGAACTATAT
>NW_020528866.1:0-23483 GCF_003368295.1 Carassius auratus | reverse complement strand
AGTATTTAAGGAAGCTAGTGAAGTGATGTAAGCGAGTGCGGTGTGCTGGAGTGTGACTGACCGTCAGCTGGACTCAGTCCTCGTGCGGCTGAGATCATGGAGAGCGATGGGCTGCTGTGAGCCGAGCGAAGGTAATGCTCCACGTGCGGAGAGACGTACGAGTGCGGCGGGAGGAAGCTGGACTCCGATCCCGGAGACAGACGGATCAGAGAGATGTCCGAGATCACCGGGCTGCCCCCCAAACCTGCAGCGCTGGACACAAACAGCACACAGACAGAATCAGCTTCAGAGATTTAAACAACCAGCTCGTCATTTCTCACGCTCTAAACCATCATAAACGTCTCTTCTCCTCTTCCAGAGTGCAAAGAGGTTATGAGGATGCATGATTCAAGGAACACATTTTATTGGATTTTATCAAATTTTGATTACGATGGTCATTTTCTTTTTCGCCATATTGATACATAATCACAATATTTTGCATTTTAATGTCATTTTGCATTGAACATTACATTAAATTATATTACACATACACACACAATAATGAATAAATTGCACATTCTAATACTTATAATGTTTTATTTTAAGTGAAAAAAAAAAGATTTTTTTAAGAGGATCGGATTATTCTCCTAAACCTTCAAATCGTAATCACAATTTTTATCAGAGAAATCACACTTAGATTTTAATTGCAATTAATTTTTTTTATCATAAATAAATATATATATATAAATTGCTAAATAATATTATATCATAATATTTGACTGTAAAATAAAACAAAATATAAAAAATTTAGCATTAAAATACTACTACTATTAATAATTTTACAATAAAAATTACAGTTTTTATTCGATAAATCACACTTAGATTTTAATTGCAATTAAAAAATTTGTAATAAAGTGTAATAAAAATGTTAATAATAAAATTAATAATAAAGTCTATTAAAATTACAAAAAATATATTAAAATGGTAAATTCACTGTAGTCGTTTAAATTTCCTGCTAATGTATAAAAATACAATAATAAAAAATTGCAATAAAAATTAACTAAACGTTTTCAAAATAATTTAGTACTTATTTTATTTTAATTGAGACACAATTCTTTTTTCTTTTCTTTTTTTTTTGGGAAAATAAAATTTCCTAAGATTTTAAATGGTGAACAATTTTATAATAAAAGAAATAGCAATTTGCAAAAAAAAAAAAAAAAAGGAAATTATTTTTTATTTATATTTATTAATTATTATTACTTACAAATTTACAAAATAATAAATAAAAACTAAATAACAATGATTAAATTATATACACATACACACACAATAATGAATAAATTGCACATTCTAATACTTACTATTATTATAATATTTTATTTTAAGTGAAACACCTCAGACAAAAATTAGATTTTAGTTTTTTTTAGAGGATTCGATTATTCTCCTAAACCTTCAAATCCTAATCACATTTTTTATCAGAGAAATCACTCTAAGATTTTAATTGCAATTAAAAATGTTATCAGAAATAAATATATATATACAAATTACTAAATAAATATTACTAAATAATATGATATCATAATATTTGACTGTAAAATAAAACCATATATATAAATTGAGCATTACTACTACTACTACTACTAATTTTACAGTAAAAATTACAATAAAAAATATTTATTTCTTCATTTTTAAAAGTATTTTGACAGAAAACTTTACAAAGTTCCTTTTTTTGTTTTGTTTATAAATGCTTCTCAACAGCTTCTTTGGAAAGATGAGTGTTGCATGCTTTTAAAAAGATGCAAAGCATATATTTCTTTAATTACACCAGTCTTTTCTGATCTGAGACCTGCACTGAGCCACATTGTGATTTCGGTTTTGTTTGCACAGATGGTGCATCGATCAGCTGCAGAACCATGATCCTCTGTGTTTGCTTAACATCTCATCTACTGTATTCACTCAGCAGATCTTTAAGAGGGATTGTTTGTCACATGATTCAATGTTTGACACACAGCGTCTCGTTTATGAGAGTTTGCCATAACTAATATTCCTCAGGTTGGTGCTGGACTCGTCTGACTCGAGGTGTGATGGGAAAAAACTCTCAAACACAATCCAGACACACTTTCATTTACCTCTTTCCATCCCTCCTTCAAGTTCAGGATCATTTCACTTTAAGCTTTTGATGATTTCTGATGATTCCCAGACGGGAAAATAAAGAAAAAGTCTCGCTCAAATTCAACCACATACCAAATGTTTGAGGAGGACGACATTAAGAACCATATATATATATATATATATATATATATATATATATATATATATTTTTTTTTTTTTATGAAAGTGTTACAAATAAACTGAATATATAATAAAATATATAAAAGTTTATTATCCACAAAAAAATTATTTGTGCTCTTATAATATTACTTTTTTTACATTTAAAAGTCATAAATTATATAATAAAATATACATTTGATTAAAAAGTGTAATATTCTAACAAAAAATTTTAAATAAGCAAACTTATGTATATGTATTATGTATATTATATATACTTATACTAAATACTTACAATATAATATATAATGTAATATAAATTGCAATTACACTTAATGTTACACTTGAAAAAGTCATATTGATAAAATTAATGCTACACATTTTGGAAATATTTTAATAGCTATTTAAATTTTAACTAACACAAAATTCAAATTTTTTTTTTTTAGATGACCAGATTTCCCCCTGAAATGTACATTTTATGAAATATTTTAAAGCTTTTCTTTTATTATATAATTAAAACACTTGAAAAAAGACATTTATATTTTGTATGTACTGTTTACATTTCCAAACATTCATTTTTGACAATACTAAATAAAATGTGCACTTGATTATCGCCGGGGAGTGATTTTGGACACAGCACTGGAGCGCCGTCCTAATATTTATGGTGTGGCACATTCACTTTTTTGGCTGTGATTTGATTAGCACCTTTGCATAAAGATGACAGCAAATACCTGTTATCTTCCTGCCATAACAGCGAGAAAGCACAATCACAGCACATAAATACACACTCATGCCCTCTATTAATCTGCCGTCGTATTGTCCTGAGTAATAAAAGCATTGCATGAGTCCAGTGTTTCTGCGTCTATTGTTCATCACGAGGTCGTTGTTGGTGTGGAGCAGCAGATGGGCAGAGCACCTGTTTCCAGAGCGTGCCAGGCTGTCAGGTGCCCATGCGCTGGGATTACTGAGCGCTTTAGTTTGCTTTAACACCCATTCACACGCGCCGCGGGGCTCCAGAGCTTCACATACAGTACACACTCACTCTCCAACATCTCAAACGCTTCTCCACATTCAGTCCTGAGAAACAGGGCTCAGAAATCTCTCAGGTGTCTCAGAGTCTGCTCAAAGCATGCGAACGCAATCCTCTGAGCTGCTCTGCATTCATTTTATAGCTCTACATTTTTATTTGGAAAAAATAATAATAAATATGGCATTTGCTATGTAAAAAAAAATGATTTTTTTTTTTTTTTAAATCAAAACTTTTGGATCAAAACTTTTCATCAAGGTTGTCTTAAAAACCCAAACCAAATTGTTTTCCTATCTTTTTTATGTCTTTTTATTTTTACTCTTTTTTTACATAGCAAATGCCATATTTATTATTATTTTTTCCACAAATTATTATTATTATTATTTTTTCCACAATCGAATTATTTAATTTGTTATCATTATATGGTATTTGTGATACATGTATGGTAACAAGAATAATATACATAAAACATTTAAATAACTTAAGTTATTATTAAATAAAAAATGCATTGAAAATAAGCACTATAAAATATGCATATATGCGGTGTGAAATATGGTATAAAATGTGTCTAAATAATACAAATAATATACGTTAAGCATTTAAAGGACTTCATAAATTATTAATTAATGAATAAATTAATACATGGTATTTTGAGAAAATCTGTGTAAATATTAATTATATATAAAATGTGTTAAATATTTCAGCATAAAATATTATTTTCATATTTAATTTTTTTCTGTGAGTTCCCATAGACTTTTATTACTTTTATACTGACCATACAATATCTTCTATCCCTTAAACCTACTCCATACAGTATGCATCTGAAAACTACTGTACACTGATGTACTAGTGGCTGTATCTGTGTGTGTGTGTGTGTGTGTGTGTGTGTGTGTGTGCGGTGCCAGTGATGAATTGCTCTATGACAGGAACTCGTCTCTACCTGGGGGCTGATACTCTGATTTAGATAAATCACATTTCTGCCACAGAGACACAGCACACACACACACACACACACACACAGAACAAACAATGCTTTCATACTTCCTCTCGTACAAACACAAGCAGAGGACAGCGGCCTACATACTAATACTGCTTCAGATGACTGATGCTTCACGACAAACCTCAACAGAGAAAACCTGACTCCAGATTTCAGTCTTACACCATCTGACTGACACCTAAACCAATCAACCCCAGCTCATGATGTTTAGAAACGTGTAAATCAGAAATCAGACATAAATATATCTGCAAACAGTGATACTGGGGCTGTAGCGCAGTGTAGAACAGGAAGAACAAAAATCTAAACCAACCAACAAGCTGGTTCAGAAGTGTAGCTGAAAACTAACTCAGAATGAACAGAAGTTCAAAAGGAAATGAACACATTTATTTATTATCTAGAAGCAATATATATTTGAACAATGCGGATCTGGATGATAATCAAAACAGCACAACATAGTACGTTTTTTTTTACGTTGCACCACACGAGACTCAAACCCACCACACATTCAACAGAGGAGAAGTTTAGGTGTGAGAAGGAGCTCACAAAAGCATGGCTTAGCATGTTAGACAGATTAGCATGCTAAACTTAGCTTACGGTTAACCTGATAGCTGAAGAGCCACTTTTGAGATAAAGGAAACTGGTTAGCATGCTACTGATTTTTGTGGTTATATGTCAAATGGTTTAAAAGACGTTGCAATTCATGACAAAATGGTGAACACATGGTTAAGCTGGTCCTGTGGATATCCAAAATTGATATCCACCTATTCAGCATGACCCAAGGAATCCAAAGACACAAACCCCATGATTTTCTGACTAACCGCTTAAAAGTTATAAACCAAAAGAGCAATTTTTCATATCTCATGATCCATAGGTGGCGCTGTTCCCAACTCTGGCATGGACCCACATACCTTGCTGTTGGTGAAGTGCATCAAGTTTCATTTTGATTGATCAAAGTTTGGCTGAGATACAGCCTCTGAACCAATTTCCGATCTACCTTGGTTAAGCTCACAGCATCATAACGTTTTTTTTTTTTTTTGGGACTAGTAGGTCAAAAAATGTAGTCATTTTTGCAGCTCGGTCCACTTAATGTAAAATATTCAATGTGATCAGCATGAGGTGAGTGATCAGGTGTACTATGTAAATTTTTTTCTAGAATTGGGGTTCAAGAGTTATTAACATTTCAATGTTGAATTTTTGAACTGGTGGTGGTGCTATAGAGTTGGTTCTAGAGACCCCAAAATTGGTCAGATCACTATTAATGGCCATCTTTACAAGTGTGCCAAATTTCATAAATTTCCTAAGTTCTGCTCATAGGGCAGAACATTATTAAATTAAATATACATTATTTTTATTATCAATATTATTAGTATTATTTATATTTTAATATGGTAAATGAATATATTAGTCCAACTTTTCTCTACAAGCTTTAGGTCAATTAACACAGAAAATAGCTTCAACTTACCCCTGTACAGAAAAGAAGAAAAACACATAAATTTCATTTTCAACAGCATTTAAAACCATTTTCACAGTGCTGCACACCTTCCAGTTAAACTTCCATTGTAAGTACATTACAGCCAACATGTTTCTTGTTCGTTTTTAAAAGTTAAAGACAACTGGACTAAGCCTCAGATGCAAAGTATTTTTTCAACCCAATGACACTTTTCCCGCAGTGTTGGAGCAGTGGAAGCATCCTGACGCCTCGCCGGAAGCTTTCCGACACTCTCTTGGACGAGAACCAACGCTGACAAGTGGGAGGTTCGTTGGGAAGAGTCTTCCTCCGCCTGGGAGAATTCCCACGGCGCTCCTGTCCTCTACGCAGATATATCGCACCGTCCGTTGTCATTCGAGCCAGCTCCGAAAAAAAAGCTACCTTTTCTCCTCCTCGCTTTGTCAAAGGCAGGGAAAAAAATGAAGAACGAAAGCAAGATATCCATAGGGGAAGCTTCCTACGGCCGCTTGGCTGACAGCTCTGACAAAATAACCAGCACCCTCATTATTTTATATGCAAACAATGATAAAACGAACTGTATGGAGATGTCATGTTAGACAATCAGCTCGTAGACCCTTGACATGTCGCCCGGCGACTGTAACAAAGTGTCCCTGCTTGCCACAGGCGACACCTCGCTTAATTTGCTGCACAATGTGCCTGTAATTAGATGAATTTGGCTCAGGCAGAGGAAAAGACAGCCAGATCAAGGTCTTGATGAATTAGGGGTCCACTGTCAAGATCAAATCACATTAATCAAAGCGAGCGAGTGTTGAGACAGCTAGTCTCCACCCAACACGGCTCTATGTGTGATGAATAGGCTAGCTGCTAGCGGGCCGCCCGAATGTATCACCATCAAAATCTGTGAATTTAAATGTAACAACGCTACTTCGAGGATTCTATCGATTTATTCTGCTCTTTTAAGATAAACCTTCCTACGAGCCTCCAGACCCCGTTTCAAAAAAGACGAGGAGGGAAAAAAAGCTCTGTGGTGTTGTATTTAAGGAATAACAAGAAAGTGTAACTTCAAAAACTAGCACGGCCCAGTTTATGTTCTGTTTTGTACAACACCGCCGCAGCCGATCTGCTGGAAATTCACGTGGGACGTGCGAAGCTCTGAAGGTCTTGGAAGTTAAACCGATATTACCGCGCCGTTGCTCGGCACACCTGAACTGGAGGATGCTGGGAAAACCGAAGACCTTTGGGCTGGACGGGTAAGGAAGATATTTGTTTGGAGAGCCACGACTAAATCTTCATGAAAGAAAAATCTCCAAACTGTTTGTCCTAGACACCAATGAAATCAAAGTTGCCTCATTCTCAAATCTTTCGCCTAGAGACATTCAGAAGAGATCTCAGAAATGTACATTGCTCTTTCCATCAAAGTCTACTATCAAAAGTCAGAGATCTCAGTATGAACTCAATCAATTCAGTCGCTGGAGATAAAATTGATACTCACTAAGAAACATAATAAGAAGATTATTTCTCATCATCTTTTTCATCAAGATCAAATGATCTTACCTAGGTAAGGTAAGGTCCACACATGTAGTTTATATCAAGGGTTGTCTTGTTGAAGATTTTGAGGATAAACAAAAGAGATAAAGTTGAGCTGAAAACCCAATTTTTCTTGTGTCTCCTTGTAATTTCACATGTGGCCTCTTCAAGAGTTCAGAAGAGATCCCCACCAAGTTGCTCAGCTTTTTCCAAAAAAAGTCTTCAATCAAAAGTTAGAGATCTCAATATCAACTCAATCATTTCTGATAAAAAATTCTCCAATGTGCTCAGCGTTTTCTACCAAAATCTGTTAAAAAGACAAGATCTCAAAACGAGCTCAAACATTTATCATCAAATTTCTCCAAGATCAAATGATCCGAGCTTCTACCAACAGGCAAATTTTATCAGACTGAACGCATAATTTCAATGAATGGTTTAAGGCTTTGAGGAATTTGTGGAGAAACAACTAAGAAAAATTTAAACTTTAACAAAACAAAACACAATGAAGCGTCCTGAATCTCACATTTTTCCTTTGTCTTCACGTCTCCACTAGTTTCAGAAGAGATCTCAGTCCGAGATCTCAATGTGAGCTCAATAATTTCTCATGAAATTCTCAAACGAGCACAACATTTCGTACTAAAGTCTATTTATAAGTCAGCGATCTCAACATAAGCTCAAACATTTCTCATCAAATTCTCCCAAGGTTCTATCAACACACAACATACTTGAAGACATGGGATGTCCCACACAAAAACTTATGAACTAAGTTGCACTGGAAGAGTATCTGCTCAATGCCTTAAAGGTAATTCAAAGAATTAAACGAGACGAAGATGAGAGAAGAAAAGTTTATATTCTCCTCTCCAGATGTTCGATCCAGTGAGCTGCAGTAATCTCTTTCCGGGATTTTGAGATTTACCCGGCCTTGAGTTTTGCATCTGCAAGTTAATATGTTTTCTAAACGGTTAAATCAAGACCGAATGACGTAGCTCAGATTTTGTTTTCAATCTGGACATCCATTTCAGTCGTATGCTTTTTATGAAGCATCTCATTTCAGGATCACCTGATTGCACTGCACTGATTGACCGCGGGGATAAACAAAGTAGATGCTTTCTTTGCGAGCGCAGAGATTATTTATATTCAGAAACGCTGAGAACAAGAGCCAGAGATGGATAGGGCTGGAGGCTCACCCGTGTAGAGCGTGGAGCGCATGGGGCTCGTAGTGGTATCTCCCCTCGTGGTGACGCACGTCGACGGGGATCGGAGAATGGAAATTCGGGAAGATGTGATGAGGGCCTGCAAGAGAGAAAGAGAGAGAGAGAGAGAGAGTTGGGAAAGAGCCAAGACTTTCAAAAAAGGAATTTCAGAAACGCGCTGAGCAGTATCGTGTAAAATATTGGCACTATCACACAAGAGTAAGGGAATAAATAAATAATCAAAGTATCATAAGAAATCCTACATCCCCAACATAAAAGATATCCAACTGGGCTTTTGACAAAGACCTGCAGCTAGACGCTCTTTGAACTCGTACAGATGATGGACGTTGTGAAGGAAAAAACATCCGGGACGTAAACTAGGGCTGACAGCGCGGGGAGAGAATATTCCTCGTCCAGGCATCGTTGCCTCATACTGGCCCGTGCCAATCGGAGCATCTCCCAAACCAACCACGTCCCTGACACATTACTGGCTCCGAAACGAGTCCGAAACGAAGATGCCAGGTTGATGTGAAATCATAAGAGGTCAGGGCTTTGAAATCAAAACTAACGAGAGAGGTTTTTTTTTTAACTAAAAGCTGTTGCAGCGTTTTACAGTCTGCTGTATACATTGGCTGGCATTCCTTTTCATCATACCTCGTTTGGCTGGATCATTTTATTTGAGCCCGAGAGAATTAGAATCAGCACTTTTGCTGTAATAAAGCCTTTGTTGGCTTGGGACGTCCCGTTTAAAGGCCAACAGAGATTCATTAGAAGTTATGATAACGGGAAACCACATTTGGCGGCTTCTTTGCCATATGCAAAGAGCTGTTTGCAGTGGTTAAGTTTTAACTAGCTTTCCCTTCTAATTAGTCGTTCGCTCCTGGAGCTCCTTCAATCTTTTCATGCATGCCTGCGAAAATAAACGGATAAAACAGAAACGGGTCGAAATGAAAGCAGATTTAAAAGCTTTCCTGTTCTCTAAGCTTTCACATTTTAGTAACTGATTACATGTCATTTGGATAACGTAATCGGATTACATTTTATAAAGATCGTAATCAGATTACAGTTACTTTTTATGGATTACATACAGTAAACCATTTATAATTCACAGATTTTCCTTTCTAAAACTCCTGCTGTGTGTGTCATACCATCATTTAGATTTGACTATACTCACAACATAAAATTGTCTTGTAAATACATTTTAAAGCCATGCTTCGGAATTTGAGTGAAACCCCCCCCCCAATTCTTAAGCAATCAAACCATGCATGAAACAAATAATTATGCACACAACTAATTACTGCTGGTGTATGGTTTAATGCATTTAATGATGTTGACATATTTGCTTTTTTAAATCATTATGGTACGATTAATGGTACATTTAAAACAAAGTAATCTAAAAGTAATCTAAAAAGTAGTCAGATTACATTACCTAAAAATGTTACTAACTACAGTTCCCATCGTGTCATCTGTAATCAGTAATGAATTACAATTTGTACGTAATCTACCCAGCTACTAATGACTGGTGTTTCTATGTGCAAACTAAATATTAGCACTAGTACTAGTAATGCTTGACTTAGCAGGAATGAGAAGAGGGTAAGTGAATCGGCTGAACTCTGGACTGTATTAACATTCTTTAGGGTGGCAGCACTGGGAGGGTGAGGGGTGACCCTGGGAGGTCAGAGGTCACGGGTCATTATCCACACCTGGTGTTCACAGAAGCTTCTCCAGAGGATTCACACACTCAACAGAGGCGGTGTGAGTCAGCAGTCTCTCCCTCGCTCCGCTTCTCTGTCAAGTTGTTCATACCCTTCAGAATGGCAGAGAAGAGCGTCCCAAAGGACAGGAAATGACCCGCTGCTTTTCCTGTCTCTCTCTTTCACTTCACATTTACATAATGTTAAACTTAAAGGGACAGCGCACCAAAAATACAAAACTGTAGTCGTGTTTTTTCTTCTTTATCAAACTGTCAGCAGAACACAAATGGAGATATTTTGCAGAATGTCGTTGAAAGAGAGGATTTTTCAGTCAATAAAGTCAAAATCTTCCTTAAAACATAATTTTATTATACTTTTATGGTGTTTTAAAGCTTTTTAAGGGATAGTTCAACTCAAAATGAATATTTTTCATCATTTACTCACTCTTATGTTGTTCCAAACCAGTACTGTATGAAGAAAATATAAAAGATATTTTGAGGAAATGTTGGTAACAAAAAAATATATTGGAAGTCGATGGCTACCGGCAACTGTTTGGCAATCAGCAACATTTCTCAAAATATCTTCTTTTTTGTTCAACAAAAGATGGAAACCTAAAAGGAAAGTTCACCTTGGTTTACAAAGATTTTTCAATCAATAATGACATAATCCTCATTTATAAAAATAAATAAATAAATTCCCATTTTTATGTTGTTTATAGATCCTAACAGTCTGAGCATTCTGCTAAACGTCTCATTTTGTGATCTAAAGAAGAAGAAAAAAGAAACAACACAAAGATAATTAGATGACAGAGTTTTTATTTCAGGTCTGTTTATCTTAAAGTTTGTCTGCAGAATCACAAATTTACCAAAGGAGACACTGAAATGCTGAGATCTAAGGGCTTGTGCTTAAATCCAGTACATCTTTACTTATACAGTCTGCGTATTCTGCATGTTTTTAGCACAATCAAATCAGCTGCGTGACTAGCCGGAGTCATGAGCTCCCTTTAAAGTTTTTGTCATGGAAAATGCCTCAGGTTGCCTTTAATTGATGAAAAACACCATAAAAACACACCTGACATGCACAACAGTAATGCCACACAGCTGTCGAAAACACAACAGCGGTCTAAAACACGCAACTGGAGCACAAAGCTCCGGCACGACCTTTACACTGAAAAAACTAAGGGTCCTTAATGCTTCCACAATGAACCTTTATCAAACTACTACAAAAACATTTTTATATTTATGTGCTTAATCAAATTTCCTGCAATTGTACTTTTAGTGTACTAAAGTGGTATATTAAAATGTGCTAAATTGGAAAAATGAAATTTGTACTTAATGCAGAAATAGTGCTAAAGTATAATTAAAGATATACTATTTTATTTTGCTAAAGTGGAACAATTGCAAGTATATTTATATATATATATGCAAGTATATCAGTCCTCATCAAAAGTGACATTAAAACACATTTTATACTTTGTATTAAGAAAAGTGCATAGTTCACAAGCAGTATGCCAAGTAAAGTTTAATTGTAATTTTTATATCAGTAATTCTCGAGTTTTCGGTCAGTAAATGAGTTAATATATTTAAAACATACTTAGTTTGAAAAAATTTACTTTACAGTAGTTCTAAAGGTTCTTCAGATTATTAAAATGTACTTCACACTCAGAAAAAAATGCTTATTTTAAGAACTTAAGGGTAACTTAAGGGTTCTTCTATGTCATTAATGTGAAAACCCCCTTTAATTTTTATTATTATTATAATAAAAAAAATTATCTTTATTTTTAAGAATGTAGATAGCAGAGGAATGGCTCCAGTTAAAAACTAATATATTTTAAATGCATTTATTTTATACTAAGTATGGTTCAAATCTATTAACACATTTACTGACAGATTACTCGACTCTTTTTGATTAAAATATATCATTATAACTTTACTCGGGATACTACTTGTGCACAATGCACTTTTCTAAATATTAAATATAAAATGTTTTTAATGTCACTTTTGATGAGGATTGTTTGATCTTTGAAAAATAATAAGACTTTAAATGCAAAATATTTAAAAGTATAATTGCAATAATTCCACTTTAGCACAGTGCTGTATATCTTTAATTGTATTTCAGCACTACTTCCTCACAATTGAAGTGCATAATTTTTTTTTTTTTCAATTTAGCAGACTTTATGTTTACAAGTTACACTAAAATTCAATTGCATGACATTTTATTGAGTACATAAATATAAAAAAGTATTTGAGCAATATACTTAGCATTAAATAAATGCATTTAGAATATATTAAAGTCTATTTATTTTTTTACTAGCGAGAGAATCTCTGCATGAGATGGTCTGTAAACGCTACGAGGAGGGTGCATTCAGCGACCAGACGCAGTTAATGCACCATTACTAATGCAGCGGGTGAATTATTGCAGGGGCTGATGGGAAGAGAGGTCGAGGACAAAGAGCAGGAGTTGAGTGGGACAGCGAAACATGACGAAGCCACTGAAGGAATTCTCCCGCGCTGAACTCACAGACCACCGCATGAATCCTAATCAGACCGGTCCGGTTAAGGCCGAATTTGTGCTTTAATCACGACTTTAGAGGAGGAGGAGATGCAAAAATAAAACAGGGGAAAGACACAAACTAGGGTAATTGGAAGCATGAAAAATACACAACGTTTGTAGCTCCGTAAACACTCCGGAACGAAATGAGACGGCAGAGAACGCGAACCAGCTTTGGTCCCTGTCATTAAAACGACACGTTACCCCACAGCCTCATTCATCTGTGCCCGCCCTCAATTATCCACATTACCACTGTTATTTCCAGCCGTCACATCTTTCATGTCAGCACAAACCCACCCCGTTCGCAACCCGTTCTGTAGAGCGCCGAGTTCGAGGGCCCCCGTCACCAGAGGAGCGGGCAGGATTATTCGATCATGCCGACATCTCCATTGTTTCCCCTGCAACGCAGAGAACAAAAGAGAATCGCTCTGGAGAGTTCAAGAGCCGCGTTTACCAGCTTCTCCGAGCTCTATTCCCCAGGGCTTCGGCACGGCTGCAGAGTTTCCGTGAAGCTCCTCGCATCTATTAGTCTTTAGGTGATAACATTTGTTTTCACATCTGGGCGAACGGCGCTGAGGGGTGCTGCACTTTTTCAGTGTCGGCCGCGTGCTGCTCCAGAGCGGATGACTTTCTCATGCACTTCTTAACCTGGCCACTTCTCACTGGGATCTTTATCGTTCGAACATGAACCGATGGAGCTTCTGAACACACACACACACACACACACACACACACACACGCATATTGCTTTCCTGAAAGAACCTTCTAGTGAATACTTCTTAAAAAAAAATCTTAGTCTGAAGATGAAGTTCTCGCATAAAAGAAGATATTTTGAGGAATGTTGGTAGACGTTGAAGAAAGGGAAGAAAATACCATGGAAGTCAATGGCTACTTGTGTTACCAACATTATTTAAAGTATCTTCTTTTATGTTCAACTGAAGATGGAAACTGGTAGAGGTCTGAAACAACATGAGGGTGAACTATCAGGGTTTTTTTCTCTTTAAAGAACATTTTGTGGAATGGAAAGTTTTCATGGATGCTAACGGTTCCATAAATTGCAATAAAAAACCACAATTCTTAAGAATGTAGAAGAAACATTTATGGTTGCCCAAAGAACCTTACACTATACTATTATTTAAGGAACTACTTTTCTTGGTGTGAAGAACATTTTAATAACTTTTTCAGTGTAAAGAAGCTGTTGTGGAATGGAGAGTTTCAATGGAAGTGAAAGGTTCTTGATGGAACCATCAACGCCAATGAAGAACCTCCATTTACCCTCAAAGAACCTTCAAGTAGACAATTCTTAAAATAGCTACTTTTTTCATAGTGTGGAGATGAATTTCTCTCAGCTGTTGAACATAAAGAAGATATTTTGAGAAAGGTTGGTAGCCAGACAGTTGATTATAGCCATTAACTTAATTAAAAAAAAAAGTCAATGGAAATCAATTCCCAAAATTCTTCAAAATATGTTATTGTGTGTTCAACAGAAGATGGAAATAGAGTTTTCTAATAACATTAACTATCACTTCATGTCAGTAAGGAATCTTTTGTAGAATGGAAAGGTTACATGGATGCTAAAAGGTTGTTGATAAAGAACCTTAATTTTAACTGTGTAGAAGAACCACTTTTGGTTCCTCAAAGAACATTCCAGTAAACATTTTTCTTGGTGTGAAGAACATTTTAATAACATTTTTGTCCACTGTAAAGAACCTTCCGTGGAATGGAAAGGTTCCAACGGTTCTTCAGAGTTCTTTAAAGTAGATGAATGGCAGGAGGCTCTCGATCAGATAAACATGGTCCCTCTTAACTGGAAACGGCTCTTCTGATGTCATTTGGCTTTGGATATTCGGGCCAAACAAGCACAACCCCTCTTGTCTTTGTTGTACCCTAATCCCAGGATCTAAAGGGGTAAATGGTTTCATTTTACAGGAAGTACTCAGCAACAATAATGGCCCTTTGAGTGGCCGGGGTCTTTGCAGCGCAATTAAAAAGCTTTGGGCATTACGAGAGAATCAGGAGGGGAAATTAGACAGGAAATTCCTGTAGAAAAACTGGCCTCAGGCCTAACTAAACATCGCCATAGCAACCACTACACACCAGCAGACCCAGTGCATTGTGGGATGTGACCAGATAACAATGAGTCTCTAAAATACAAGTCTGTGCAATCTATCTATCTGTTGATCCATCCATACTTTCCATTACTCCATTTACTAATCCGTCGTTCTATCTAATGTTTGATCCAAACTTAACATCCCATATCCATCCACCCACACTTTCCATTACTCCCTCCATCCACTGTTCTATCTATACATCTGTCCATCATTCTATTATTGTTGTTCTATCCATCCATCTTTTCTTGTATCTATCAGACGTTCTACCCATCTATTGTTCTATTCATCTATCCATCCATCTATACATCATTCTATCTATACATCCATACTTCCATCCTTTTTCATTACTCCATCCTTCCATCCATCCTTCGTTCTATCTATCTGTAGTTCTACCCATTCATCATTATATCATCCATCCATCTGTTGTTCAGTCTATTTGTCATTACATCCATCCATTCATTGTTCTAGCTATTTGTAATTCAATCCATTTATCCATCCATCTGTTGTTCAGTCTATTTGTCATTTCATCCATCCATCCATCCACTGTTCTATCAATCTGCTGTTCTATACATCCACCCTTTCATTTGCTCCATCCATCCATCCATCCATTCATTGTTCTAGCTATTTGTCATTCCATCCATTTATCCAGCCATTCATCTGTTGTTCAGTCTATTTGTCATTCCATCATCCATCCATCCATCCATCCATTGTTCTATCAATCTGTTGTTCTATACATCCACACATTCATTGTTCCATCCATCCATCCATCCATCCATCCATCTATCCATTCAATGTTCTATTAATCTGTTGTTTCATCCATCCTTTACATCCTCTATCCATCCAACCATTTTCCATTAATCCATCCATCCAACCAACCATCCATCCATCCATCATCCCATCTGTCCACACACCTGTCTGTCATGATATTCATCTGTCATTCAATCTATTTGTCATTCTATCTATCCATCCATCAATCCATCCATTGTTATATCAATCTGTTGTTCTATACATTCACCCATTCATTGTTCCATCCATCCATCGGTTCTAGCTGTTCTTTCCTTTCATCCATCCACCCACCCATCCATCCATCAACCAATCCATCCATCCATCAATCCATCCATCCATCCATCCATCCATCCATCATCCATCCATTCAATGTTCTATATGTCGTTTCATCCATCCTTTACATCCTCTATCCATCCACCCACACTTTCCATTACTCCATCCATCCACCCATCCATCCACCCATCCATCCATCCATCCATCCATCCATCCATCCATCCATCTATCCATCCATCCATCCATCCATCCATCCATCCATCCATTCATCCACCATCCATATTGTCTGAGTATCAATTCATTTTAATTCCACTTCCTTACATTCAAATACAAATTGCAATTCTACATCCTGTTTGCAAAAATAACTCTTCTTAAGTAGCTTAAACCGGCCTTAGGTGGCTTACTGGTCCAATCTGGTTCCACAGGTCTGGTTTGATGGTTTTAGAGGGGTTTTGTGCACACGGCCAACTAAACCATCCACAAAACATCTTAGTCTGGATTAAGCTTTTTTTTTTTTCAAAAGGAAATTTAAGGCAGAGGAAATGCATCACTTAAGCATGCTGGAGGTAAAGCAGAAGGACAAACCGAGCACAAGATGCGTGTTGTTAGCATGCTGTTTGTGTAATCTAGGTACTTAAGACCACAAGAGTCTGTAAGACTGATTACGGCCCGTCGTGATTGGCCCGGCTCCTCCAGCCCCTGATTTATCACCTCTGCTCGTAATAGTGCTGCTTAACACACAGGTTTGTCCAGATTAAGTAATTACCCTAAAGCTGAAGTTTATTATCTTTAAGACCGGTGCTATGATAAAAAGAGCCCTGTCGGAGAGACGGAGCCAGCAGAAGCGCTGATGCTGAATGAATAAGGGTGATAATTAAGATGCGATGCATTAACGTGGCGTTTCTGCGGGCGCCGTCAGCGTGCGTGGTTCCTTACATTCATATTAGCCCGGCGAAACCCCTCCAAGGGGGTGAGGGGGATAACAACTGGCCCAGAGCTTCAGCTGAAGGCACGAATTACTCCTCCAGCACATCTGTAAATAAAACCATCCATTGTGTTTTAACTAGACTCTCAAACAGTGCTTTACTTCACCTAAAGTCACCATGAAAACACATTCACAACACCTTTTACTTGTGTCATATCATAATGAGTTAAATCAAGTCGACTTTAAATCAGGTTTAGTGTCATAAAACACTAACTTTATTTCTGGTCCAATCTGATCTAATGATCAGTCAGCCTTCAAAATAGTAGGAAGAAGTACTCTCCATTAATAATTCATATGGCTGTAAATAATACGTTTTTATGAAAGAACGGGTTTTTTTAAGGGTTGAAAAAATATTGTAAAAAATATATATACAGTATATCTATATATATATATATATATATATATATATTTTAATAATAATAACATTATTATTATTATTAGTAGTAGTATTAGTAGTAAATAAATTAAACAAAGGTACTATTATATTGCATTTATATTGCATATTGCATTATTTTGCTTTATAAAAATACTAATACAAATTATATTATTATTATTATTATTATACAACTTTAAAATTACAATACTAACACTTTTAATTAAAATATACCCCTTCCAAAAATAAATAAACTAATATTTTTTTTAAATAAATTAATAATTGCAAAAAGTACATTATTTAATTGTAGTAATTTAATTTAATTTAGTGAGTTTAGTAAATGTAAATTTAGTTTAACTTGATGTACTAAAATAAGTAAAAATAAAACTGAAATAAAATTGGCGTAAAAATATTTATAGATATTTAAATAAAGCTTATTAAAAAAAGGACAATAAAATCAATAAAATAAACTAAAATGAAAACAAAATATATATTTTTTTAAACTTTAATAAAAACTATAATAGTATTTCAATTTGTACTAAAATAAATTTTTTTGTCATTTGCTAATTGGCCATTTCTTTCATAAAACACTTTAAAAGTGATGTTTTGTTTCCTGTGGAGTTTAATGCAGGATGTTTGGTGTGGTGTAACAGCGAGGTCGAGACGAGCATCAGTGTCCGAGTCCTCGTGTCTCTGATCGATGACTTCAGGAGCACAGAATAGCCTCTGACACGTCCTGCTTCACAGACTCTGAAGCCGGGACGATCAGCACTCAGAAGCACAGCGCGAGGCGAGACGGGACGCTGCCCAGACGCCAGCCGTTATCTGTGTGATTGACAGCTGGAAAAACATCTTGAGATGCTGAAACTAGCTGAAACTTTAAACTTAAACTGGTTTGAGAAGTTAATAGCTGGTCCAAGATGATCTAATGTTCAGCTAGCATGCTACGAAACAGATGGATTCTCCAGTAACAACTTCTGTAATTCCTACAAATTCAAAAAAAAAAAAAACTTAAAAAGTTAACCTTATTATGAAAGAATGTGTTTCAGGGCTGCACGATTTGGAGAGAAAAAAACTTGAATTGCACTTTTCTAATGAAAAATAGAGTTGCAATAAAAATTAAATTAAAATGACGTTTATGCAGTCAGCAGACGCTTTTATCCAAAGCGACTTACAGTGCATTCAGGTTATCAGTTTTGACCTATCATGCTTTCCCGGGGAATCGAACCTCCAACCTTGCACTTGATAACGCAATGCTCTAACCAATTGGGCTACATGGAACACACACAAAAAACAAATGTATAAAATTTAAATAAATAAATAAGCTTTGTTTGTAGAGTTGCAAATTTCGGCCAAATACTTTGTAATTGTATATCAACATGATTTAAAAACTATAATAATATTTATTATTATTATAAAAATTGTAACAAACTTTTTATTATGTTGATTATAAATATAGTAATACATTATATAGTTATTAATAAAGCTTCCTGTAATATATCCTAAAATAATAATATTAATATTAATATTTATTAGTATATGCTTTTTTATAACATAATAAAATAATATAAACAATAAATATTACTATTGATTAATTAATATATACTTATATATACTTACATATATATATATATATATAATATATTTATCAACAAAAGTTTCTGCAATATTTTCTAATATAATAATAATATGATTATTACTACAACAAAATGCAAATATAAATTATATTATATATATATATATATATATATATATATACAATTATTGTACATTTATTAAATGCTACTGTAATATTATACATAATTGTAATACATAATTTTACAGTGCAACTTTAAAATTACAATACAAATATTTTTGGTTGTTTGAAACACGCAGCGTTTATCGCAGCTGTATTGAAATGTATTTTAACGAAGCATTATACGAACGAAACACTATTTAAAACACCAATTTTGTGCATTAGTTGGCCATCCCTTGCATAAAAACCACTAAATAATGTGAATAAATAATCACACTAAACACAGCCAATCAAAACCAAAAGATGTTTAACATAACTGAGATGAGCGGAACTTTGGACCAATCAGAGACCACTGTGGGTGGAGCTACCCAGTAATGCAACAGAAATACAAAGAAAGGCAACAAAACTACTTTATAGATGCTAATGAATACAGAGACAAACTCTTTTCTCCTCAATCCCAGTGTTAATATTATAAAGAACCGTGATATTCTTTAACCGCAAGCAGACAAATAAGCTTTTTCTACAAGATGCATTCGATTCAAAACATCTGTTGTAAACCAAGTGGATAAATTCTGCAATCCAAGGGTTTATTTGATAGAAACAGACGTACAGCACATCTTCTCCATTCGGTTTCAATCTCACAGCAGAAGGGTTTTCTCTGGCATGTGAGGAGCAGAATGAGAAACATCTGTCTCGCTCACGTCGGCCCCTTAGCAGGGATCATGGGTAATCAGCACATTTTGCAGGAGGGCCTCACGTTTACTGTGCACTTCAGAAAAAGAGTTTTTCTAAAGACTTTTCCGTTCCACAGAAAGCCTTTTATACTTGCATCATGAAACTAAGGGGTTTTAAATCAAAGTTTGCATGATGCAAATACAGCTCAGAGGTTCAGTATTTAATTCTTCTTCATAAACTCGTTAACACGTGGTGCTTGCGCTCTAATCTGTCTCAGGAAAGTGTAAAGTTGATCTGAACTGCTCATAAAGATCTCAAACATCTGCTAACATGCTTTAGATGCTCCAGTAAACGGCCTTTTGACCCTTCAGATCTTCTGCTCAAACTCAATGTCTTCCTCATAGTTGACCAGATTTCTGAAGTGAGCATGCCATGAACCGTAAAGTTTACAAATGCACACAAAGGTGTAAAAAATTATAATAATTTAACCTGCTTGTGAGAAACAGTGAAGAAGTTTCCCAGAAAACACCATAATGAAAAATACACAGGTAAAACTTGCATTGTTTTGAATGGTGCTATATGAATTAAACTGATAAATGAAAATCCTTTTCTATATGTAAGGCTCAAAATTTGTTTACATTTTTTTTATTACACAATGATTCTTATTTTTTACCAAGAATTAAAAAAAAAAAAAAAAAAAAAAAAAGTTATATATTATATAGTATATAGTTATATATATAACTAATGTAATATTTACTAAATGGCAAAAAATAATTATTTGAAATATAAAATAATTCAAATAAAATAATTAAATGTTGTTGTTTGCTAAATAGCAAAATGTGCTTGTGATCAAATTGCATTGTTTTTAAATATGCAATGTGTGTGATTCTATTATCAAAATGATTTTAAAATAATATTAATAATCTGATTATGTTTCTAACTATTACTAAATAAAAATAAGCAAAATAAAAGCAATTGTAATATTTCATAATATAATATAAATAATTTATTTTACAATACTTTTTACAAAATATTAATGGCTATCTGGGAAACACACAGTGCATATATTTATTTTAATTAAATCACAGACATGCGCACGATTTCAAATTTATTTTAATTATTCCTGCAACCCTAATATGCATAATGTTCAAATGCATTATCAACATAAACACAATTATTATAATTTGCTAAATACAGACAACTGACAGTCCCTATCTCTTAATTCTGTTACATTTGTGCCAAAAAAGTGAAAAAGAGAGCAAGAAATGTGATATTTCCAGAGTAAAATCAATTAAACGCACACTGACTTCAGGTGTGCAGATCAAAATGTTTCAGAAGATAATTAGATTAAAAGATCTCCCCGGAGAACCAAAGACAGAAAATAAAAGGTATTAAGGTTCTCAGGTGACTTTGTCTCTGTCTGTCAGGAGCATCTTGAGCGATACAGACAAGCTGTTAATTGATGCTGTTTAATTGAGTAATTAACTCTGCTGACGCTTCGCAATGCTTAAGGCAGAATGTGTCGATTAATGAGAGACGAGGCTGTTGACCTTGTTTCGTAGTGGCTTGGTTTGGGGCCTGCTGTAATTAGCTTTTACACTCTCGTGTGTAGTGTGTGTTAAAACTAAAATAACTAGTCTTTAGCAACATAACTACTGGCTTTATGGCACTGTTTGAATAATGTAATTATTTTGCATAATGTGACTGCATTTCCCTAAAAACTGACCCTTTTATTAGCTTTGAAAATCAAATATAAAGTATTTTTTTCCTTATATATTATACTGTTATAAAGACCTCATTGATTTACATTACAAGCATCAGAATTTCATCACTTTTTGTCCATATAAATGATTAGCGTCTGCACCAAATTGCTAATTTTATTCCGTTTAGTGATTCTGAATAAAATTGAGCTGTTTTTCCTCCATATTCTCACTACGTCAGAGCATTTGAGCCTTAAAACCTGATGGATCAATATGATAATCAACAATAAACCACAGATGCAAACTTTTTTTTTTTTTGTCTATAGGTTTTATAACTCTTCTGTTTATAAAAGATTACTATTATTTCATATGTCAGGCTTTGCAGGGTTGAAAGTGATTTAAACATGCAATTAAAACTGTAATCTGTGAGTGATTTTAATATAGAGAAGCGAGGAGAGTAAAAAACAACTGTGCTTCATAAAACCATCAGATTAAAAATAATCAAAGACAAAAACGTGTTTTTTCTTCTTGTTTTCTTGTAATTCTAGCCTCATCGTGGGACTGTACTGATGTAGGGTCCCATGCATTACAGGGTTTTTGGGGCGTTACGGAGCGCCTGATCATGAAACGAGAGCACAACAACAGGATCCATGAGGTGACCCCCACATCTCATCCTGAATGGAGCGGCTCGGGATGGGGCGACATATGGAGCGAGTGGGCCTCATTGGATTTTCCTCTGGTTTTCCTCTACAGCAGGCGGAGGGTTTGTAATGGATCCACACTAATAACAGATCATGGGACTGTCAGGGGTGACGCGACTGACTCATTACAAACACTGTAATCACATTCGGTGAGACGCAGGGGCATCTCATTTCTCACAGCAGAGACTACAAATGTGTGGATGGCTTTTAGAAGAGTTCTAGGGAGATCATGTATTTAACCTGACACACAAATGAAAACCTGGAGACATTCTATTTTTGAATTATTATTGATTGAGGAATCATTCATTATTCATGACTCTTTGAATCAAACCAAGTACAAGTAAAAAAACCAAAACAGTCTGCAAATGTACTCTTTTCTTGTAGACTAAACAAATATAATGAGAGAACATCAAACAGATATGTATGGAACGAATGGCAAGACAGACAGATAAAGAAAATACAGATAGAATGACAGAATTAACAAATACACAGAATGATAAAATGTGGACAGACAGACAGAATGATAGAAGGACAGATATATATAAAGAAAGAGCGGAAAGATAGACAAAACAAATAGATATACAGAATTAAAGAATAGATAGATAAAGACATAATGGACAGATTGAGAGAATTGACAGAATATATATATTCTGACGGCAGACACAGACAGACAGACAGACAGACAGATGACAGACAGACAGACGGCAGACAGACAGACAGACACGGCAGACAGCAGACAGACATACAGCAGACAGACAGACAGACGGCAGACGGCAGACGGAGACAGACAGAAAGATGACAGACAGACAGACAGACGGCAGACAGACAGACAGACAGACAGAGGCAGACAGACAGACAGACGGCAGACAGACAAGCCAGACAGACGGCAGACAGACAGACAGACATACAGCAGACAGACAGACAGACAGACAGATGACTGACAGACAGACAGACAGACAGACAGACAGACAGACAGACGGCAGACAGACAGACAGACAGTCAGACAGATGACAGACAGACATACAGCAGACAGACAGACAGATGACAGACAAGACAGACAGACAGACAGTCAGACAGATGACAGACGGACAGACAGACAGACAGACAGACAGACGGCAGACAGACAGACAGACAGTCAGACAGACAGACAGATGACAGACAGACATACAGCAGACAGATGGCAGACAGACAGACAGACAGACAGACAGACAGATGACAGACGGCAGAACAGACAGACAGACAGACAGACAGACGGCAGACAGACAGACAGACAGTCAGACAGACAGACAGATGACAGACAGACATACAGGAGACAGATGACAGACAGACAGACAGAGCAGACAGACAGATCAGACAAGACAAGACAGACAGTGGCAGACAGACAGACAGACACGGAGACAGACAGACAGAACAGACAGACAGATGACAGACAGACAGACGGCAGACAGACAGACAGACA